>NC_056735.1:478368944-478668944 GCF_019279795.1 Protopterus annectens
AGACTAGAAAGTTGTAAATTCTAGGAGAGGTGCTGCTTATTATATCCATGCATTCTTTGTTTAGATGCCATTTGCATTAGCCTTACTGCAGGGATCTTAACTGCAGAAGGGCTGACATCTGGCTTGGCTTCTGCAACTCAGTACCCAACCAATCCATGCATGGTGGGAATCTATCCCTCAAGGATATCAGTGCATTTTGTATATAAGACTATCATTCATGCTTAACATTTTATATATTTTATACTACAATTCATAATATTTTTAGTCTGGCATTGTTCACCCTGCTACAAAGCTCTGCACAAAGCAGTACCTCATTGGGGAATTTTGTTGTCATTGTTTTGTTTACTAATAGTTGGTGTTGCTGGTAGCTTTGGACTGTCTAGCTTAGTCAGACATCCATCTATGTTTTAAGATATGTCCATCTCCAAGAATTGTAGATGTAGTTGCAGTACACAGATTCTACATAAAGTTTTCCATACTCACTGCTTAGTTGTTTAGGCCTGGAACATAAAATAGATGGCTATGGAGTTTGCTAGGAATTTTACTCCTAAACCTATTACTAACAGGAAGTGTTTCCCATAAAACTACTTAGACAAGAAGAGAATTGAAACCTACTGTTATCCTGACATGATGTCTACCGATTCATTTTTAGCCTCTACCATTCTTTCACAAAAAAAAGCATATTAAGGAGAAGACAGTTACTGACTCCTATGATGTGACTTTAATGTCCTACATCCGAACTTGGCATGAGAATGTTGGTTCTGGTGAGGCACCTTCACAAGTCCCATACCATATATCTCAGACTTCTAAGGCCTCTGGTGAAGCCCATTTGGAGTCTGCTATTCTGAGGGTACAACAATGTCTCACTAAGCTAAGGAACATAGTGGAGCTTTTGGAGTGGAGTGCCCCTTTGCTGACATCTATAGCCAGAAGAGGAAGATCTATCCACAACTTATCTGAAGGAGGAAATCCCAATTCATTTTATAGAGGTCAAGAATTCCCATCTACAGGCCAAGACCTCAAAGGTGGCCAAGATCTCAAAGGTGGAAGTCTCATCTAAGAGGATTCAGCAGCATAAGATACCCACTCTTTACTTCCTGCAGTTGTTTAGACCTCAGGCATCTGCTGGGTCCTCAGTCCCCTCTAATATAGCTGAGGCTATTCTACATCAATGTTTTTCTTTGGCTCAAATGTTCTTACGGGCATTGCAGAGTCTGAATCCAAGTTGAGCAATCCTCTGTGTCTGGAATCCCCTCTGTGAAAGAAAAAGGGATGACATTCCTGAGAGGAAATTGAATGACTCCTTAAAGGATGATGGGAAAGAACAAGGATTATCTTCTCAAATGTCACCCCCACCCATGGAGTATGATAGTCACTGAGCACACTATGTCCCCTGATTCAACAAAAGAGAAAATCTAATTTGATGGCACCCTTTGTAGAATGAAAAAACATTTAAAATAGGAAGCAAAGAAGACATTAAACACCCAAAAAGGGCATAGACTACAGGGCCTGGATGTCCCTAATTTCTCCAATTATGGGAGCTCTAAAAGATACTTTTTAACTGAGCTGCCTATAAGTAACTGTAGAGTCAAGACCCTACCCCAAAAAAGCTTGGTGGGTTTTACAGAGTCAAAGTGCTCCACATCTTCCTAAAGAAAGCTCTGTGGCATATCCAGCAGTGGGGTCCTTGGATCCAGAGAAGGTGTCTAAACTGATTTCTCATCCCACTTCTCTCTCAAATCAGCATGAAAGATTAGTTTGGAGGGAAAGAATACAAAACTGCAACTATCAGACACAGATGAACAACTTTCAAATTACTCTCCTAGAACAAATAAAGAAAATGACTGGAGAGGTACCTGAGGACTAAATTGCTAGATGTCACCCAGACTGTTAATCAAGGGGGAAAACACTCTATTAAGTATTGGTATGGTGCTGTGGATACAACATCCAGTATTTCAGAGATGCTGTTTTTGCAAGGAAAACATGTTTGGCTGACGCTACCATTCCAGATTGTGGATATGGAAGTGCAGTTCCTCAATGCACGCCCAGGCTATGGAGCTACTCTTTGGGAGTCACACTGATGAAATCTTTATGAAGAATGCTGGAAAAGGGTAAAACAATGCAGTCAGTGGAAACCCCCCCACCACCACCACCCACACACACATACATACACACACACACACACACACACACACACACACACACACACACACATATGAGAGGAATTTATCTATCTAAACCTAGGCCCTACTATCCCAGGTAATGAAAAAGCAAAAACAGTTGAGACTGAAAAAAATATATAAATTTTATGTAGACAAGATTGTTTAATTTTATCACTTTGCAGGGCAATGAGAAATATGCAGGGGATTTTGTGCCATTTTGCTGGAAACAATACAGACACAATGGAAGTGAAAAAATACTGTATGTAGAGAGTTTTGTTAGGTTACTACTCTGTATGAAACATCTTAGTCTAGGAGAGTAGCACTACAACTTAGCTGGATTCCCTAGAAATTTAAGATTATTACAAATAAAGACATCTACACTACTAGCTTATATTGGTTGCCAGTGGCAATAAGTTCCCTATTAAATGAACTAATGCTTAAAATGTTGAGTACGACATGCTTGACAATTTTTAAGCGAATGTTCATCTAAGCGAAACCCAAGAATGTCGAAACAAGGAGTTTCGAAAAGTTACAGTTGGCCAGCCAAGAGGAAGCCAACAGCTGATGTCAAAACATTCACCCCGTCTCACCGTTCTTACAGTCCTCCACTGTGGTGCACTCTCAACGTTCACCCTGTGTAATGTTATGTCAGTTCTCCACTGTGGTGTGATCTTGGAGTAGGTATATTTAACTAGGGGGGGGGGTCGGGGTCACAGCCCCCCAGTTTTGGGGGGTGTGAAGCCTCCCACTTTATTTTGTCTGACGATTTGTTTTTGTTTTGTTTTGTTTTTTTAGGGGGGAAGGCTGTAATGGTGTACAGTACATTGTAGCCATCAGCCATTGGCTTCCTGATGACTAGCCAACTATAACTTTTCAAAACTCCTTGTTTCGATATTCTGGGGTTTAGCTTAGATGAATGTTCATTTAAAAGCTGTCGAGCATGTCGTACTCGACATTTTAAGCATGCATCCATCAAATATAGACCCTGGTAATATATCAGCTGGTCCAGCTCAGGAATAATGAGGGTCAAAGTCAAGTTTTGCATTCTTATAGGAAGTTGCAGTTGAAAGAGTCAGAGAACATTGGCAGCCAGATTGTTCAAGTGAGAAATAGGGACTCTGTGGAGAAAAGATATAGAAAAATATTGAGGAAACCTTAAATAACTTGAAAGAGGTATTTAAGAGAGAGTGAGTAAGCCAGGATGAGTATATTAGATAGTCAACTGAGCAAAACAATACATCACTAACTGGTATGTGAAGGACAGCTGCTCCAAACTGCGGTGTACCCATAGCCCCTGAGACTGTGTGAGCCAATCCAGAGTGTGAGGAAGTCTGTGGAAATTGCCCCTGGACAGTACCATTATACTGGAGAACCAACAGTGCCTGGGCCAATCTGATGATATGCAAATTTCAAGTTCAGGGTCACCATGAAGTAGTGATCTAGAAGAAGAGGAAGACTGCAGGGTGAACATTTTGAACTTGGAGAGCTTTCATTCTCTCTGAAAGGGGCACTGACTCTATGACCTTTATATCCAGCATGTGCATACAGGGGGAAATAACAAAGAGTGGTCTGGTGAAGGAGGGGAACCGCCCCCCCGAGAAGTGAATTTTCCTTCCACTGCCACCTGTAACCTCTGTCAAAAATGTTGAGCACTCATTTGTTGAAAATCACTGATGGCCATGACACTTTGTTAAAAACTAACTTTTGTTGTGGGGACCCAGAATGGAAATCTGGAAATGATGGGTGCTGAGCCTCAACGTAGTCATAGTTGGGAGGGGGGTTATCCTTTTTGGAAAAGGAACCCCTCTTGTTAGTTTTGGCAGAGTTCTTATCTTGTCATTTCCTTTTGCTGGTTTGAATTTTGTTTGGCTGGGACTTCTGTTTGTTGGGCCACCAAAAATTATCTTGCTTCTTGGAGGAAAACGTGGGAATATGAAACACTTTATACCCCCCTTTCATCAGTTTACCTCTGTCATTCCTGAGTTTTAGGAACTGATTAGTTGCTGTATCAAACACAATCAGCATCAAGCAGAGCATTTAAAATCTCATTTTTTAACTCATAAAAGTTTTGGTTGTGCAACCAAGCATACCTCCTTACCACAACCAACGTCACTGCATTTCTAAAAACAGTATTGGCACCCTCCAAGGCACTCTTTAAAACATGTTTAGACACTTGCAAAACATTGGAAACTATTTTTTCACAAAGCCTTTCTGTTCCACAGGTAACAATGCAGCAATCTCATTATACTATAAATACACATAGCCACAAACTCTTGCATAAAAAAAATGGTAATTAAACACCTTAAAAGCTATGGTGCTGGAATGCACCAGCTTCTTTCCATGAGATTCTAGCCACTTACCTAGTTTATCTTGAGGGACTGGGTGTGATGAAGACATAGTCTTTTTACTGATGAAGGCCACTGGGGACACAGAAATAGGGTCCGCAGATAATGGAGCTTGGATTATAAGCACAACCTGAATTTCTTAATCACTGGTTTAGGAGGATACTCATTCAGCAGAGGAGAATTGCATACTTGCTTAAAAACATCTTCCAACACAGGCACCAACAGAGGGATGGTAACCACATATGGGGCATCATTCATCAAAAGGATCATATACCCTGCTGATCTTGGGGGCAGTAGAAGACTGATCTCACTGAATGCATCCCCAAATCTAGCCAGCATCTGCTAAAATAAAAACATCTGATCAGACTTTGACTTCTGACATGCCATATTCTTCATCTCTTTCAAAATCAGGATCCTTGGGTGGATGAAAGGGTGTGGGAGTGTCAGCACTGCTTATAACCCAAGTTTGCACCCTGTAATCAAAGGCCCAAATAACGGATCTAGCTATAGCCACCAACTCAAGTGAAAAAACAGTCAGAGTCTGTTGTCCTGCAATGTACTGGGTTTTCTGTCTCTTTTTGCATGCCCAACACTAGTGGGTGAATCCTCAGGGGGAGATGTATTAAGACTGGCAACAGATTCTGCATCACTGACTTTTTTTTTTTTTTTTTTACTGGGGGAAAAGAGTTTTTCTCCTTACCTGAACCAGTCAATGGAACAGCCCACGAGGATGTGTTTGACCCTTGTGTCACACACAGTTGAGGTACTAACACCAAATAAGGGGACCTGGAGGCAATAGAAGGTTACTGGTCCAATAGCCTGCCCATGGATACTATGGAGTCAGAAGCTGTTGGCTGAGGCATGTTTCTTGATTTATGTCTGTGTTTTTTAGGTGCATAAGTGGTAGATGATGGTGGTGGTGGGGTTACTGTATTTGAGTCCATTAAGTCAGGAGACAAAAAACTAGCCAGAGAAATACCAAAGAATGACTACATGGTCAGCCCAGTAAAAATGGACAATTCCTACTGTTCTCCCTCTGAGTAGCAATCTGAAGTCTATTTCTGTAGGGCTTCTGTTCTGAATACTGCACTAAATAAAATGTTGGTAGTTTCAGTAACACCGTTCAAAGCGCAAAACACGTTAAAAAAGTCTCCCAGTTTTAATAAAAAGCTAGTTTCAGCTGCAAATTACTACAAAACAGCATAACATAGATTTAGAAGAAATAAAGTATAAAGTTATGAAAAAATACTGTCAGAAATGTTTAACATACCAAATGGTGGTAAAATCAAGATTTAAATGAAAACATTGTTTAAAATGCTGTAAAGATGCTCAATCACCTCAAATTATTATAACACCAAAGAAACAATTGCAAAATCAGCAAATGTTCCTGTCAAAACATTCAAATAAAACAGGTATTGGCCTTATATTGCTAGTAAAGTAAAACTTCAAGCATATATAATTCCCCAATCAGAAAAAAAGCAGTCAGATCAGCAGAATACACTATTTAAGCACTGAGAGTAAAAAAGGCAGCAGGATAAAATTAAAACACAAAATAGTTTATTATCTGAGCTCAGCAACTGAACAGATCCAGAGTAAGGAGTAGTCTTCCAAGAGATCCTTCTATTACTATGGCAGTAGAAAACTTAAAGGGTCCTGTCTGTTGGTTTGTTAAGAAGTCCCTGTAATGCTGCCAGAGGAAGGCAGCAGGGCACTACTACACAAATGCCAATAAGTTAGTATGTTGAACATCATTACTTATACTGCACAAGTAAAATTTTGAAAATCTGCAAAAATATTTTCTGATTGTGTCTCTTATACTTAGAACATTGCAACATAACAAGATGATAGTAATATGATAGTATATTGTGTGATACACAACTGCATCATTTCACATGGTAGTATGCTACAGGATTTCAAGCAAAAATAAAGAAGATGAAAGTGCAACAGTATATTCTATGCTAGCAATAAAACGATTGGTAAGGGGGAAAAAAGTTGAAACTGAATGTATGCACACATTCATGTAAACAAATGTACCTTCAGACCTTCACACAATTATTCAAGTCTAAAGAAAAGTTCTAAAAACAAATAGGATTTTCTTTTCAAAGTTTCTCTTTTATACTTTTGTCATATAAGATTAGATGCTGCCTCCCCTCTTCTGAATGTGTATTGAATGAAAATGCATGCATACTTCATGATCCCTATGTCTGTTTCTCTCTCACTCTCTCCCTATTAACATTTTGTTAGATTATTCTTCAAAGTTGATGCCTTATCACCTGTGCTATAACTAAAGTTCCATGCAATACTAGCAACTTCATGTATTTGTCTTTTATTAACTCAAACATCATTTTTACTGTAATTTCACATTTATGGCAAACAACATACTGCAGCAATTATTGATAAAGTTTCACCTTTCTCATCTGGAAAGCAGACCTGTCTCTTTAAAACTGGTTGAACAAAGGAAGAATTTCAGATATCTCTGTGGGTCACTTAACACCTATTTATTTATTTTACATTTGTTGACCGGGTTAGTCCCATTGAGCAGAGCCCATTTTCAATGGAGACCCGAGGAAAAAAGCTCCAGAGAAAATGTACAAAAATTATTCAGTTTTACAATTGCCACACAGTTGATTAATAATACAAATAGGTACAGTTTTCACAAGACAGAGAAATAATACTAATGTTTCTATACACACAAAGTTGAGGTATAGATAAGCAGCGAAAAGTAACACTTGCAATAAGACTTGTAGTAGAGTGGATACGCTATTTACAGTATATACATAGCTGGCTTGTAATAACTAATATGATTGTCAGATTAAGTGTAGAGAGTGGCAGGTCCAGTTAAGTGGGATCTTGACAGAGGCATATCCGTGACTTACAGAGGGTACTTCTTAATGCTTGTTTAAAGTTGTATGTGTTTGGTATGCTATGTAGGTTGAAAGAGAAGTGTGTTCCAGAAGAAAGACATAGATGATGTATATAAAAGCTGCAAATTTTGCAACTTTGTTGTATGTCTGTTCTACTTTGGTAAGGAGAGTGGATTGGAGATTTGTAAGAATTGGTGCTGTGTAGAGAAGGGTTGGGAGTAAGAAGGCTTGGGCCAGGGAGGGTCTTGATTCTGTAATTAGGAATTTCTTGTTTTGATACAGGAGACCTAGTTTTTGGTTTGTTTTCTTGATGGACTGTTGTATGTGTAGATCGAATTTTAGTTGGTTATCTATTGTCATTCCAAGAAATTTTGTGCGGTGGTCTACTGTAATGATGGTTTTGTTTGAAGAAGAAATTGTGAAAGTAGGTTTGAGATAGTTACTTGATTTAGGAAGGAAGAGGAGTCTTTTTTGGATTCAAAATAAGTTGTTTTGTAGTTAACCATTTTTTTACTGAAAGGAAAGATTCTTGTGTAAGTGCCTGAAGTTGTGAAAATGTATCTGAGGTGGTGATAAGTGTGGAATCGTCTGCGTATTGAATTAGGGTAGAATGACGAGTTGAGGTATAGAGGTCATTGGTGAAGATATTAAAAAGAAGGGGTCTCATGATGGAGCCCTGGGGAATCCCTGTATGAATGAGCAGAAAAGTGGAGCAAAATGACTGCCATCTTATGGATTGTTGTCTGTTTGTTAGATAGCTGGAGAACAATTTGAGGGTAGTAGAAGATAGACGAAGGTTGGCAAGTTTGGTTTGGAGGAAAGAATGGGATACTGTGTAAAACTCTTTTGAAAGGTCTAAGAATAGACTTGAGACCAGTGTGTTATTATTGTGAGCTTCTGCAATAGTGTGTGTGTGAAAGATAGAAGGGTTGTGGGGTGTATAGTTTGGCTGAAAGTCATGTTGAGTAGGAGTCAGGAGATTATTATGAATGAGACATTTGAGCATTTTGGCATGTACACACTTTTCTAGGATTTTAGATAGGGGAAAAGGATAGCAATGGGTCTATAGTTGCAAGGATCAGTAGAGTTGCCTCCTTTGTGAAGCAGTATTGTAAAGAATGATTTCCAGATGTCAGGTACAGTGGCTTATTTAATGGATCTATTTATGATTATAGAGACTGAGTAGGCAATAGATTTGGCTCCTAACTTGAGAAAGAGAGGTGGTAGATTGTCAGCAGAAGGAGAACAAGGTTTAAGCTTTTGGAGGAGTGACTTACTATATGAGGTTGGGATAGGTTTCAGAGAAAAGAGTGCATCTCTTGCTTCAGATTGTGGTGGACAGTAGGTGTGGGGGTTTTGGTTGGTGTTGGTTAGTTTACTAATGGTATCAATAAAGAACCGGTTAATTAGAGAAGTGGTGTCTTGAGCTGGGAGTTTGGGAAATGGGTTAAGGGTTTGTGGTTTTCCAGGGTGAAGGATAATGTTGATGTTTGTCCAGAACTGTTCGGGGTTGAACTGTTGGGTGAACTGGGATGTATGGTAGAATTTTTCTTATCATTGTATATTTGCCTTTTGGTCTGATTCTTAAGTTCTCTGAACAACTGATGGTGTGCTGGGGATTTGGACTTTTGCCATGTTTTCCAGGCTGAGTTTCTTTGGTGTATGAGGGTATGAGCACCTTTTCTGAGCAAGGGGGTATCCTTAGATTTTAATCATATTTTATGAGGGGGAGCTAGGTCATTAAGGATGTTTAGGAAGATGCTGTTGAATTCTAGTACTGTGTCATTTACAGGAAGGGTGTGCAGGCTAGACTAATTAAGGTATGTGAGTCTATCATTAAAAGTGGAGGGATCAAAGGCAGAGAGTTTATGGCAGTACTTGAGGAGATGAGGTTTGTTGAGTTGGGGAGAGTGTCTTTGGATGTAGATGGGTAGGTGGTCACTTAAGGCATCAAGGAGTGAGCGTGGGTGTTGATAGAGGTGAGGATCAGTGGTCAATATCCAGTCGAGTTTAGAACTGGCATTGGATTGGTTGTTTAGCTGAGTGGGAGCAGTAATTAGTTGTGTAACTCCAAACAGATTAATGCTTTGGGAAGGGGATTTAGTACTTGGGTACTCCAATCTATATTTGTGTCCCCAAGTATTATAGTTTCATATGGTATCTTTTGAGAGATTCAGGATAGTATATTTTCAATAATAGGGATATTTTTGCCAGGTGGAATATAGATTGTGGTGACAGTGACTTTTTTCTGATTGTTGATGTGGCAATTTAGTATTAGTATTTCAGCAGGGTGGAAGTCAGGTGGGGCAGTAGGCAAAGGGCAAAGATTCAGGTGTTCAGAGTAAGAACTGCAACTCCTCCACCTTTTTTTGTTATTCTGTCTTGCTGATAGATATTATACCCGGGGAAATAATGTGTGAATTACTGATATGAGGTTTTAGTCAGGTTTCTGATAGTGCTAATATATGGGGGTGTAGTGTGATATCCATGCATGTAGTTCAGTAATTTTATTGGATAGACTTTGTATATTTATGGACACTATTGTTAAAGTTTTGGGTGGATAGGTGATGGAGGATGTTCTTGGTCCTTGGCTAGGTTGTATGTCACCAGCTTGTAAGAGGATTGTTAAAAGTAATGTGGGTTTGGCAGAAAGGAAGGGGTAAATACAATGTTTCAGTTTGAGTTTAGAGGAGAGGTAGGGAAGTGCTTGTGGGAGTTTGTGATGAAATAATTAACTGCGAGAGACATTAAATAGTGAGGGAGAAATAGTGTAAGGGAGACTGATAAAGTGTTTGTTAGTGGACAGAGATAAAGTTGGTGTGGGCGGCTGATAAGGTTGGTGTGATAAGATGTTAAGAAGGAAAGGGGAAGGAGTGTTGAAGTTAGTAAAAGGCTAGTTATGGTTGAGAGGGTTTTCTGGCACTTAAAAAAACATGTAATAGGAGAATAACAGGGAGCAGACAGAGTTTGGTAGAAGAGTGGTGCAAGTTGGGTGTAAGTAGGAGGGGTTTGGAGGCCAGGTTTGGAGTTATGTGGTGATTGGATAATTGCAGGTGAGGAGAGAAGAAGATTAGAGCATAAATGTGGAGTACGTTGGGGGTGGTTGGGAATGGGGGTAGGGTAGACAAACGGAGCTGGTAGAGCAGAGATACAGTAAGTGAGAACAGAAAAAATCTGTAAAATGGAAGATAGCAGGCACTCATATAGGTTAGAGAGGGGTATAAAACTGGTGTGCTAAGAAAAAGTGGGGTTAAAGAAGAACAAAAAGACTAAAGCAACTTGATAGCAGGGATAAACTGAAGTGAGTGAGGCAGATTAATTGAGAGTACTTGGAATAAGAGAAAAAACAAATGAGGAAAGGATAATAAGTTGACCTGATATTCAAGGGAGAGGGAAGGGAGCAACAAAGTTAAAATGAAGTGTTTGGTAGTAGGATCAGGGGGCAACAACTAGTCCAGCAGTGAGACTGGAGGGGCATGGGGAAAATTACAGACAAAGCCATGTAGGGGAGAGCATGCTTTTGTGGTAAACTAGCTTATATTAAATGACATACACTAACACTGCTGGAGGTGTCCTTCACTGTTGCTGAGGGGTCCAGGCCTGATATTACATGAGGCAGGCACAGAGGATGTTTGCTGGATTCCTTGCAGTGTGTCCTGAGTGGTGTATACATTTAGGGTTCAAAACTAAAGGTAGTGGAGAGAAAGTAAGAGAGAAGAGTGAGAGGGGTGGTAGGGGAAAATAATGATAAACAGTAGGTATAGAGACAACCTAATAAATAAAAATTAAATAGCAAACACTTAAATTGTGAGTGTTCATAAAACAGTCTGGTAGTACACCGTCTTAAATATCAATGCTCTGCAACAGAAAGACTTAAAACGCAGGTTAAGTTTCTTACTAGACTAATAATCCATGATGCGTAATGTAACTGTGGCTTGCTACTACAACATAAAATAGCTGGTAAACATTGTAAAACTTGGCTCTTCCTAACAGAATATCAAAAAACTTGTTTCTAGTAGATGTTTTATCTGACACTATACTGGAAAAGTTTCAGTTTCTTTACAGAGAGATGTTTGTGATTACAGTTAAACAGACTTTAGGCAATGTTGACCAGGTAACTTAGTTGTTAAATAACTAAACATAGAGCAGCATACTGTGAGTACAACAGTAATAGCAGACCAATAACTAACAGTGAGCACTAAGGTTAAACAGGCTTTAAATAATGTTGCCCAGATAACTTTGCTGTTAATGACTACAATAACTAAAACTGGATCAGCGTACCATGACTACAGCAGAAATACTGGCCCAGTAGTTAACTGTGGTTACTAATGATACATAGACTTTAAACAATGTTGCCCAGGTAATCTTGCCATTAAAGGCTAAGATAACAATTAAAAGTTGAGCAGCATACTGCAGATATTATAGAATTAACAGCCCAGTAATTATTGGTCTTAGTATTTTGACTAGAACATGACTCTTCCTTATACACTTTACCCATTTTTAAATGGAACTGAGTCTTTCACTCAGATTGCCTCCATTAACAACTACTACTTAAAGTCAGCAGAGTTAATTTACTGATTAGAGGATTAGAGTGGATCAATTAATTATAGTTCACTTTTGACAGTGACAGATATTTAAAAATAAGTGATTTACCTTTTTAGCTCTGAGTTTTGCTTGTTGAGGTCATCATATGGCCAACTCTCCTTGTCTTCTTTCATCAGGTGGATAACAAGCAACGCTTCATACAATTTCATAGTATCTGGAGCAAAGACTACAGGTATGTCTAGTTTGCCTTTTGGAGGCAGTGCTATTCCTGAAATATAAACATAGGAACTCTTTTATTTAAGGTTGATTAGATATATTAATTTATGAAATAATTTTATATGTAATCCAAAAGTAAAAAAAAAAAAAAAAAAAATTATGTGGGACATCTGTCACAATGTTGATACTGTTGGGTAAACAGCTTGCCAAAGAAGTCTTATTTGGCCATGGTTCAAAAGTTGGTAACCTTCCAACCAAAGAATGTGTCTTCTACTCCAGCATACTCTGTCAGAATATGTGTACTCATCCAGACATTTCCCAAATTATGGCAGTCCAGAATGTTCCCCTGCAAATTCAGCAGTGCACGCCTTAAAGAGACAGTAATGCAAAAACAAAATAGCCAGCACCAAGGTGTAAAAAAGTATATAACTTTTAATATAAAGTTATCACAAACAGATCAGTTTCGGCATTAATTTCAAGTCAGCTTGCGGATGATGGTTTATTTATTAGCTTAAAGGTATGTGTGTTTGAGCTGATAACATAAACTTCTGGCACCTACCTTTCTAAGAAATACCATTAAAGCTGTATCGATATTTAATATCTGGCTTATTTTGAGGGTAAACTGTAACTATGATCTTTGTATTTAAGTGTAGTGTAGCTGATAGCATTATCACAAAGAAAGGAAAGGAGATGGTACTGAAGAAGTATTATTAATTCATTAGTGTGTGTGTGTGTGTGTGTGTGTGTGTGTGTGTGTGTGTGTGCGTGCGTGCGTGCGTGTGTGTGTGTGTGTGTGTGTGTGTGTGTGTGTGTGTGCGCACGAGCGCACATGTGTTTATGTGCAAACATTTTTGGTCAAGTTTCAATTTCTGTTGGCAAAATTACATTTGAAGTCACTGGGCTCAGTCTGAATTGGATGAAATCCTGGGTAATCTTGATTAAAACTGTTATCTTCAACTGTACTGCATAAAACATTTCTGGGTATTGGAGATTTACAGTATTTCTCTAGACAGTAGAGTACATTTACTGCATACCTTAAGATTAATCTCTCATTACATATTAATTTGATAGTGTTGTGAATCATGAGACTTTAGCCCCAGACTATCACCTGTTATTCTCTTACAGCAGTTAGGATTTATATTTGCCATCATCATCTACAAAATGTACTGCAGATGGACTGATACTGTGAATTGAAGATTTCTTTACTGCAGAACGCTTGTATCCCTGGAAAAATAAATATATAGCAGTATAACTGCAAAGCAGATATTTTGCTGTTTAGTCAGAGGAGTTATGAAACAGGCAAAAAGACCTTCATATAGTATGAAAAATATCTGTATGCCTGTAAAGCAAGGATGACATGATAGCCAGTTTGGATATAGCTAACATTCAAACCACTTAAATAGACAGAAGTCTGGTAGTGGCTGTGAGTATAAAGCCTTCAACAAAGAAACTCAATCTGTCACCAAGTGACATTAAAATGTACATAGAACTGATGAAACTAGAAGTGGGAATGAAATACATGAAGGATGAAGCAGCTGAAAGAATGAAACAGCTAGAGGTACAGAGAGAGAGAAAGAGAAGAGGGAGAGTGGAAGCAAAGAGAGAGGGAAAAGAAAGACACTAATGCTGCAAAGACAGAGAGGAAGGAAGAAAGAAAAAGGCAGTATCAGCATGAGATAGAACTTCTGGTTCTTCATCAAAAGCAAGTAACAGGGGTGATAACCAGATGTTGCATGATAAGGTCAGTGCTAAACTGCTTCCTCAATACAAAGAAGATAATGACATTAATAGTTTTATTCTGGAATTTGAACATGTGTGTAATCAGAAACAAATAGGCCAGGTACAAGGAGTGAAGGTTTTAGCTACTTTGCTTCTGGGTACAAAAAAGCATGCTGCATCTGATATGTATGATTCTCATTGCATGGATGGTTGTAAAATGAAAATATTATTTTGAATTATTTTAAAATTACTCCTTAAGCTTAGAAAAAAAAATTAGAAAACACAGGAGGAAGACAGAGGACAGCATTAATAAATCCATCAAGGAAATATGCACTTAACATTACAGATAAGTGAGCATAAAGTTACACATTTTGAAATGTTGGGAGATTGTGTCATAAGGGAGCAATTATTACACATTTTGGTTGAGGACATGAGAATCTAACAAAGTGGGAATGCAGCACTGTTGATGAAGTGGCTAAAAGGGATGCCCTCTATCTAGCCAGCAGGGAATAACTACCATAAAAGTGTATGCAGAACTACATAGAGGTATAGGGAACTTAAGGGAAACAGTCACCTTATGACAGATGTCACGTGCAAAAGGGGAACCAGTGGCTTAAGTGCATATCAATATCTTAGAAAAATATTTCCATTGGAATTCAATGGAACATATTTGGCTCAAATGTTTACAGTGACAGAGTGGGGAATGAAGACTACTTGTGGGTGTTAATAGGCATAGCTCTGCTGGTGTGGTTGTTTTGAAACTGAAGCTGCTTCAGATTTTCAAAGCAGTCAGTGCTCTATCTTGGAAGAGGTTAAAAAAAATGCAAGAAGGGATCATGGATAGCACATAATTTTTGTTATTCTGAGGTTGTTGGGTGGAGTATTACTTAAGTACCCATGCAGTCCACCTCAGTAAAAGCCATGTGAAAGACACCTTCGCAGGTGTTATTGATGACAGTTTAATTGGATTGGGAAGGAAAACAGGGAGACAGGCTTATGTCAATCACCAGTAAACGAAACCAAAAACAAAGTAAAATGAAACACCAACACCAGGAGACAATAAAATCAATCACGATATGGCAGCTTAGCACTTTCACTCACTTTAATGCAACTGAGCTTCTTCTGGAAGTGAGTGAAAGCGCTAAGCTGCCACCTCGTGATTGCTTTTATTGTCTCCTGGTTTTGGTGTTTCATCTTACTAGGCTTATGTCAATGTCTGATCATATCTCAACAGATGTTCTAATAGGAAATGATTCTGATGACACAATAAATTGTGTACATGCAACTAAAACCAGACAATTGATGAGACAATCACATGGAGTAGGTAGCAGAAGGAAACCCATACAGTATTCATAACTCCAACAGTGGTTGGTGATATCATTCTTCTTTTTCTTTTGGCTGCTTCTATTGGGGTTGCCACAGGAGATCATCTGTTTCCATTTCTTCCTGTCCTCTGCATATTGCTGTGTTGCACCAACCACCCGCAAGTCCTCTCTCACCACATCCATAAACCTTATCTAAGCCTTCCTCTTTTACACTTACCTGGCAGCTCCATTCTTAGTATTTTTTCCTAATATACCCAGCATCCCTCCTCAGCACATGTCCAAACCAACTTAACCTCACCTCTCTGGCTTTGTCTCCAAACCAGCCAACCTGAGCTGACCCTCTAATATACTCAAGTCTAATCCTGTACATCCTTGTCACACTCAGTGCAAATCTTAACATCTTTAACTCCGCCACCTCCCAGCTCTGACTCCTGTCTTTTTGTCAGTGCCACTGTCTCCAATCCATATAACATAGCTGCTCTCACTACCATCTTGTACACCTTACCTTTCACTCTTACTGGTACCGTTTTGTCACAAATCACTCCTGACACTGTTCTCCACCCACTCCACACCACCTGTACTCTCTTCCACACTCACAATTAGTCTGAAGTGGTGATCCCAAGTATTTAAACTCATCCACCTTTGCCAACTCTACTCCCTGCATCCTCACCATTCCTCTGTCCTCTTTCTCATTTACACACATATATTCTGTCTTAGTCCTGCTGACCTTCATTCCTCTCCTCTCCAGAGCATATCTCCACCTCTCCAGGGTCTCCTCAACCTGTTCCCTACTCTCAAAACAAATCACAATATCATCCACAAACATCATAGTCCATGGGGGACTTCTGTCTGATCTTGTCTGTCAACCTGTCCATCACGATTGTAAATAAGAAAGGGCTCAGAATTGATCCTTGATGTAATCCCACCTCCACCTTGAATGCATCCATCACTCCTACTGCAGACCTCACCACTGTCACACTGCCCTTGTACATATCCTGTAACACTCTTACATACTGCTCTGCTACTTCCAACTTCCTCATACAATACCATAACTCCTCTCTAGGCACCCTGTCATATGCTTTCTCTAAGTCTACAAAGACACAATGCAACTCCTTCTGACCTTCTCTATCCTTCTTCATAAACACATTCAGAGCATCTGTAGTGCTCTTTCCTGGCATGAAACCATACTGCTGCTCATTAATCATCATCTCCTTTCTTAACCTAGCTTCCACTACACTTTACCATAACTTCATGCTGTGGCTGATCAGTTTTATCTCTGTAGTTACTACAGTTCTGCACATCACCATATTCATAAAAAATGGTACCAGTACACTTCTCAGGCATCCTCTCACTTTCCAAGATTGTGTTAAACAATCTGGTTAAAAACTGCACTGCCATCTTTTCTAATCACCTCCATGCTTCCACAGGTATGTAATTTGGGCCAACAGCCCTTCCATTCTTTATCTTCTTCATAGCTGTCTTTACTTCCTCCTTCCTAGTCCATTGCACTTCCTGATTCAGTATCCCCACATCATCCAACCTTCTCTCTCTCATTCTCTTCATTTATCAGCTCCTCAAAGTACTCTTTCCATCTGCTCAGCATACTCTCCTCACTTGTGAGTATGTTTACCATGCTGTCCTTTATCACCCTAACCTGTTGCTTATCTTTCCCAGCTCGGACCCTCTGTCTAGCCAATCGATACAGATCCTTTTCTCCCTTCATAGAGTCCAACCTTTCACACATCTGGTTGGTGATATCATTACTTCAGGAAATATATAAGTATTAGCGGAAGCCTTGCAATGAACCACAGCTGTCAGAAGATACTGAACTTCATCTGTAAGGAACTGCTACAGGGAAATATGTGGTTGGTAAACATAAGTCTATTATCTGAAACACAGCTGTCCTTAAATACTAGACTTCCATTTGAAGGGGAAAATCATAAGGAGAAAAGAAGAGAAGAGAGTTATAATAAGCACAGCTCTCACAGACTTACTTGCAGAACTTGAAGAAGATAGCCAGGGAGCCTTCTGACTCTGAAAAACAGAGGGAGTCTGTGTACAGGGTCAAAAATTTACTCTAACAAGACATACCCCTGAAAGAGGGCTAGAGGGAGAAGTGATACAATAGTTGGTAGTCCCGGGGCCCACCACAGGACACTTGTGGGCATTGTCCATGATATTTCTTTTTCAGATCATCTGGGCATCAACATATAAAGAGGAGGCTTAGGCAAATTTTTATTGATGAGTCATTACAAAATGACATTAGAGAGCACTGCGAGATGTGTGAGCAATGTCAAAGGTTTGTAAACAAGAGATAAGCTGTCTGCTTTGCAGCCATTGCCTGTTATCAGGAAACTATTTTAGAGGGCAATGCATAATGTGAAACTTCTTAGTGTTCTAAGAATGACAAGTAAGGTATATCATGTTGGTAGTATAATATATTATTAGGCCCTGCGAGTTTTGAGATTTGTTTCCTAGTATGACAGGAAAGGTAGCAAAATAAAAAATTATCAATGCGGGGAGTTTTGCCAAGGCAATACTGAGAGATAAAGGGGATAATTGTATGTCAAACCTGTTAACTTGCTCAGTGGTATAAATCAGCTGAAAACTACCTCCACCATCCTCAAACCCATTGGAGGACAAGTTTAACACTGCTCTTAAGACCATCCTGAGATGATTTGTAGACCAATTTAAGTGAGAGGGAAACAGGTCTCTACTCATCACCTCTTTGTATATAGAGAGGTGACACAGGAAGTTGTAAGTTTTTCACTAGCTGAGCTATTTTGTGGTCACAAGTTGAGGGAAACCCTGGATCTAAATCATAATGAGTGAGAGGTCGAAAGTGATTCCCTCAAGGATTCTGTTGTGGTGTATGTGCTAAATTTTATGACTATACCTAGGGAACACATAGGGTTTGCACAGAAGTACTTAGCACATAGCAGCAGCAGCAGTCTTAGAGACTGTTTACTATTGAAATCCTGAAATGGATGCTGTCGCGTGATCACGTTATCGAAGTAAAATATTTAAAATAAAAACAGTGGACAGCACCAATAATGAAACCAGTAATGCTGACCCATCCCATTTGACAAAGTCGACATTACCCAGCGTACCTTGCCTTCCCAGTCACTCCGAAGTAATGTTTTGTAGGGGGGCAAGCCTCCCTGCATCCCCCACCCCCTGCTAACTATATATACAAACTCTAAGATTGCACTACAGTGATGAAATGGGTACATTTCCCAGTCTCCACTGTACTGCAATCTCCAGATAGAACATCAACCTCACAATGTCGAATGGGCACTAGCATTCGCTGTTGTGAAGCTGACCATTTTAGGTTCAACCTTCGTGAACTGGAAATTAGCCTTTCGATCATTCCCAGTTTGTGTGAATGCCATCCGACATTTCAATAGTAAACCCTTAGAGACAGCTATCATAACTGACCAAGCCATCTTGCATACTTTGTAAGAGTTTTTTGATTCATAGATACCTCCTTCACTGCTCAGAATTGCTACTGTGCATTGAGGTCAGGGGAATTTAGAGCAGTACATGCAGATGTGGTACTCCATAGATGAGGATTAATAAAATGATGTTCCCAGCATGCTGTGCAGATAGAGGACTTGCATGGTACTGGATTCATAGATGCAAGAACTGCAAATGCCGAGCAGGGCAGGGATTCAAATATGCACTTATGCACAGCATTCTTGCAGTGCACATATATGGGTTTCAATGGCTGAAATTTCTGCTGGATGGAGACACTTCACCTTGAACAGATAGCTGATGTAGGTACGTCATGGTGTGTGTGTGTGTGTGTGTGTGTGTGTGTGTGTGTGTGTGTGTGTGTGTGTGTGTGTGTGTGTGTGTGAAGACTGTGTGTCACTGAACAGTGTCTGAGTCCATGTCTGTGTGTGTGTGTGTGTGTGTGTGTGTGTGTGTGTGTGTGTGTGTGTGTGTGTGTGTGTGACTGTTTATGTCTTTGGAAGTGAGGTGCCACTGCATATGTGTGGTCTCACTAGCACCTACAGTATATAGCAGCACTGACAACTAAAGGAAATGCTAAAGAAAAGCACAGCCAAGGACCAAAGAATATGCTAATTTTGAAAAAATCCAGCTCTCATTGATAACAAAAGTAACAAGACTAGTACTTGATAAGCACTTTCTTCTTAAACCTAAAGAAAAACATGCATTTGAAGCTGAATACAAAGTGAGTTCTTAATAGTGGGAATGGGGAAAGGGGTAAATAGCTTTTGTAGTGCTGGGCCATATTAAAAAATTACTGAAATCTAATCGGTATTGTGGTAGCCATTTATAAGGAGTAACAGCTACAATGCCACAGGCTAACCTAATACTGAATGCAAGAAGTGGCAGAGTTAACTAAGTGAATCAGGTTACTCTTCTGTGCCAGCAATAATGGAAGCTGGACCAATCTCTCTCGGCAGTACTTGGCCTATCAAGATTCTCCCAGTATAAGATCAATTATCTATCAAATTGTCATGTTAATGGCCAATCATGGGCTTCCTTGGCATCACAGTTTCAAGCTGGATTGTTCAGTGTGTGATACTATATCATCATAGATGGAGAGTTCTTACTGGCAAGGAGCCAGACAATGTGAATTGGGAACTGCTAACCAACACGAAGGCATTTAAAGCTACCAAGAAGGCCAGTAGAAATTGTGACGAGATGACCAGGCATATCCAGATGTTTTGGTGAAGTGCTTGATTGGTCCCAGCAGACATCCAGCTAGCTAGCAAGCTTAAATGTGATTGGCTATACCTACTTCATAACATTTATACTCAGAGCTGATATAGAGGCCACAGTCTACAATTAATCACAGGTCATTTAGTCAAGACATCATTAAATACTTTAAAAATCACTAAAGCCACATAAACTCACGTTACAACATAATGACACAGAAAACACAATTAAACACACCTAAACAGTGTTTTTGCAAGTGATCAAGCCCCTCCCTTAACATCCAGCGTGAGGCCCTGACCTTACACATCCAATAACACTATGCAGAGACGTAACGATCACCTTCCGTACCCTTCGACTGGAGTGGGCCCCACAAGGAAGGGGGCTCCTAAAAGTGACAAGAAAATGTAAGGTGATACATCATAGTGCTATTGGGAGCCATCAGTTGTCTGTCAGTCAGTTTTAGAATTTTAGTTGGGTCTGCAGCCACGCACAGGCAGAATTCGTTTCAGCTACAAATAATTGTGTCATCATGAAATTAACAGGAAATGTATATTTTCTCCCAGAAATCTCCGGACAACTGTTACATTTCACGTTTTCTCAGGACACAAATACCAGGTAAAAGCTGTCCTATTCCATAAACAGAAAGGTGCTAAACCCTAGTAACTTAACACCATTATAACCCCCATCAACGGTTTCTTTTTTTAGTCAGCTGTTAGTTTCTATCATCTCTTACCGGTCCGTGTATACAGATATCTGTCCTTGTTACCAAATTAACATTCCAATTCACTTATCAGGTGATAACTTCAGCTTATTTAAAACCCGTTGTAGGCACCTTAATTTTTCAGAGGATTTTGGAGGAGGCCTCATGCTCTGTAGGACCTGCATCAAGAGGACAGTGCCGTGTGCTGATAATTTAATTGTGGATTTAATGGGGTGCAATGCTAGAGGGCATTACTGTATTTAGAGAATAGGCAGCAGTACATTGGCAACCTGATTGGAGAAGAAGGAACCTTCTCTAGAAGGGTGTTAATATACAAATAATATCCGCGGCAAGACGGGTCCGCCGCTTCATAGCAGAAAAGAAAAAAGCTTGTGTGTTACAGTGTATGACAGTAAGTAAGACAGAGATCGCCGGGCGAACGAGCAGATATTTTACACTCATTGAGCAGCACATTTGCTGTTTAGCGAGTGTAAAAAATTAAACAAAAAAGTGTTTGTGGGTTTATGTTGTCTGCGTGTGTTCGTGAATATGTGTATGAAATTCAGAGGAGGCTCTGTGTATGTGTCTGTTACTGTTGGACCTATTCAAAGAATGTGTATTTGTGTTCATAATGGTGGTCGGTGGATAAATAAATGTTATTAATGTAGTTGTTTAATTTTTTATCATTTTCAACAAAAAGGCGTGCTTTGTGATGTTGTCTAACAGTGTATAAGAGCAGGGCCAGTAAACAAAAGGCAGCAAAAGATGCCTAGAAGCAGCTTGAGAAAATTCCAAAGTTGTCAACATATTTTACACTGCAATCCAGCGTACAGGTACAGGCACAGGCACATGAAACGGATAGTGCTAGCAGCAATGAGTCATATCCAGAAGTGCTTCAAGTGAGGTCGAAGGTGAAGCCAGTTGTTCTACTACCAAACTGTGACAGATATTCCAGCTGCTGCCGGGAAAGAAGTATCCGAATTTGAAATACTCACTGATAATCCCAGAGATTGGCCGTCTATAATATCAGACAGACAAGTGTGTGACACTGTTGAACGTGGCCCACCGCAGCAGAATGAAAGTTACAGATTTCCATTTAATGAGGAAAGACGGAGGTTCACAAGTACTCATTTCTAGCAAACCATGGCAAACGTTTATTGTTGCCGGTGCTGTAAGGAGCTTCAGCAGGATGAAACTGATCAAGAATATCTTGCGCTCAACCATGACAGATGGCAGGCTTTCTGCACTTGCAGTTATCTCAATCAAAAGCAAGATTGCCAGATCTCCTGACTATGATGCACAGATTAACCAATTTGCAGAAAACAAGGCTCGAAAGAAGCTCTTTGCGTAAATACGCTAACAGTGTATGGAATATATGTACACTGTAGGCCTATGTATACATAATATGAACCCTGTATATTTGCTAGCATGCTAAGAAGACATTTGTCACCATGTCCTGTTCCAGACATGTTCTGTTACTAATATGTATGCAATTCTGTGTGCATTATGCTAACTGAACAATTATGGACCAACTGCACTGCAATGCAACTTTTAGAATTACATTTCATGTATTTCATTAATGATGAATACAGCAAACGTGAGTTCATTGGGTGAAAGCAGTCTTTTGATGTGCATATTTATGCAACTGAAGAACTGGATTTATTATTATAGTTACAATATAGTAAGCATTTAACTCTAGTAGTTTAGGATTATTTTTAGCTTGGTCTTGAGGAAGCAATAAGCTCTAATACATTAAGATTATTTTTAGCTTGTTCTTAAGCCATTTGTTGATGCGTGTGGACAGTGTGGCCAATAAAATGTTAATTTCAAAGGGAAAGTGTAAAGGGCCCTCGACGTAGGTTCGGAGGGGGCCACGTTCTTTGTGGCTACGGCCCTGACTACGTATACTAACTCCAATATTATACACACTTTGAGAAAAGGGAAACATGAAAAATAAAGAGTTCTTACTGCATACCTTTACATTCCAACAAAGAGATACATGACAACTTGTAGCTTTCTCCAGGTCATTCATCACTGTGATTTTTTTTCTTTTTTATTTTTTCCTTGCACCTTATAAAATGGTGCATAATTAATTAATTGTACTAAGATAACACTGAGATATGAAAGTGCAGAACTTCATTCAATCAAAAGGTAGTACCTGTTCAGCAATTTCAAATGATTTGGAAAACTTTTTTATGACTCCTTATTTTAAAAATAAACCATACAAAGTGAGTTGAGATACCACTGCTCTTAAATAGCCCTGCACTTGTTCTATACTTTAACTCTGGTCTGTTAGCCCTTTGTATTCTTTATTGTGATTCATTTGTCTCTTGCTTTCAAGTGCAGTGTCCTTGCTTTCGTATTGCTATTTTTATACTTCAGTCTCTTTCTCTTTTTCTTTCTCTCATCCTTCCCTCTTCTTCTCAGCATGCATGCTTTTCTTCTTTTACCCTTTACTTCCAGCCCTAGCTCTGCTGTCTCCTCTTTTATAAACTATTAAACCTTTTACTACTGACTGATTCAAGACTGTCCTTGACAACTGATTTTTTTTTGATAGTTCTGTTCCACATATATAAAATCTCCAAACTGATATCGTGGACTCGTAAGAAGTGTTTGGAAAATACTAGTTATTTGACACAATATATATAAAAAGATAAGGCTGCGGTGGTGCAGCGGTTAGCGTTGTTGCCTCACAGCAAGAAGTTCTCCCGTTCGATTCTTGGCTGGAGCACCTTCTGTGTGGAGTCTGCATATCCTCCCTATGGATGAGTAACGTTAAAGACATGCAGATAGGTGGGTGCATGAATGGGTGTGCCTTCCTTGAAGGTTGGGCGTCGGGCTGGCAACTCGGCACCATAAAGATCCACTGCCAATCATTAGCAGACCGGAATTCCGCTATGGCGACCCCTAACTGGGAAAAGCCAAAAGACATTACTTTTTTATATATATAAAAAGATAGAAATGTCATTTTTTATACATGAAACAATTTATTTTAGCTTTACAGTAAAAACAATACTATATATGATTTTGATAGCATGCATATTTGTTACTCTGAAAAGAACTGATATATAATGCTTACAAATATGACCACATCTTGCATTATCTCTCTGGTATCTTCTTCCTTATTGAAGTCTGACCATAAACTTGTGACCTCCTTTAAACTCCCAAAAGCTCCTACATGGCCACCTCTTGCACTATTCTTTGGTATCTCCTTCCTCGGTGAAGTCTGACACCGTAAATTTGAGACATCTATCAAACACGCAAAAGCTCAAACAGAAAACCCTGCTGTGTTTAAGGGCTTCATATATGCCAACCACAATCTTCAATGATAAAATATCAAACTTCACTGACTGCACCTCCCCTAGCCTTAATACAACAGCAAGCTTCACTAGGGAATTCTACACTCATTTAGAAAAATATACAGAGCTAGCAGTCCAATCCAGAACCAAGAATAATTGGAAACTGAATACAACCTACCCTGGTAGTACACCACCATAAGTAAATTATACAACAAAAGAAAGAAATTCCTTAAATTATTTACTAGATCCAAAACCAATCTTTTCAAGGACAGTATCAAAAACATCACAAAAAAACTTAAATAATGTTAAAGAACACTATCAGGGTCAATAAAGGAGCCCATGAATTTAGGCTGGCCTCTGAAGCCAAGTATAATTATAAATGCTTCTCTGGCTATGTTAGAAAACTAAAAAAAAACAATACCATACACTACACTCAAACTTATTCATAGGTTCATAGGTTCATAGGCTTGTAGTAGGCTAATGGCCCTGGAGCTTTTACAAGCCTAGCCCATAGACATGCCCTGGTACTGTGCCACCTGACGTTAGTTCCCAGTGCCTCTATCAAAATTTCTATTTCCCATCCACTTATCAAGATTTCTTTTGGAGAGGCCCAGTGAGGTGCTCTGCTTGACATGTATGGGAAGTCTATTCCAGAGCATGGGCAGTCCCTGAATTATGAACCTGTCCCTCCAGCATGTTCTATTGATTGCAGTAATGATGCTGAGGTCTCTGGAGCATGTGGTGTGGAGGGATTGGGATTTGTTTAGCTGTAGCATTTCTAACAGAGCTGGGTCAGACATGGCTTTGTAAGTCAAGCAGAGATCACCTCTTAGTAGACGATATGAAACAGAGAATAGCTGCAATTCTTTGAATCTGTCCATGTAGGACATGTGTTTAAGGCCTAGGATCCTATTCATGAGGTACTATTGTGGCCTTTCCAGCTGCATGTGTTTAGTGAAGTACATGCCAAATGGGGCATTATACTTGATGATTGGCCAAATGAGGGAAGAGTAGAGATAGATGATGACCTCTTTCTTCCTGAATGCAAAACCCTTGGTAATGAGATGTGCCACATAGAAGGACTTTCTGACCACAGTGGCAATGTGGTGGTCGAAGGTGAGGTTGCTGTCAACTTGTTTCCCCAGATCTGTTATAATGCCTTCAGTGTTCAGTGGGAACTGAGTTTTTCCCAAAGGGGATGATCATGCATTTTTTGGCATTAAGCTTAAGGCCATGGTTTCAACACCAGTCATTGGTCTCAGTGAGGCCTTTCTGTAGAATGTCTACATTACTTGGGGAGTTAATAATGGCTCACAACTTGCAGTCGTCTGTGAACTTGGTCACCCAGATTCCCTCCGTGTTGGCCCGGACTTCTGAGAAGTAGATGCCAAACAGGAGATGACCCAGGACCAATCCCTGTGGGACTCCACTCATGACTGTTCAGCAGTCTGACTTGGAGTCCTCTACTTTCAAACTGTGGGCTCTATCTGTGAGCCAATTTACAGCCCATCTAGTGATATAGGGGTTGATTCGTAGTTTGGTGAATTTATCAATAATTCCTGAGTGGGGAATGGTATCAAAGTCCTTGGCCAGATCGAGGTAGTCTGTATGAACTGCCTTGCCCTCATCCACAGCTCTGGTGACTGACTCAAAGAAGTCAACCAGGTTGAGCAGGCATGATCTACCTTTCACAAAACCAAATTGCATGTGATCTAGAGTTTGGAGATTCCCTATATCCTTGTTAATTAGATCCATGATAATGCACTCCATAGCCTTACATATCAGACTAATCAGGCTAATGGGGCGATAATTCCAAGGGTTTGTAGTCATTTCCTCTTTATGGAAAGGGATGACTGTAGCAGTGCGCCATTCGGTAGGGACAAAGCCTGAGGTGAGGCTGTGATTGAACAAGGCACACACATGTGGTGCCAGTTCATTCTGTAGTTCATATAGAACACATCCAGGGATATTGTCTGGACTCATGGAAGCTGTATTCCTGGACTTGGACAATGCAGCTTTAACCTGTGCTGCAATAATGCTTGGTGCCTGGCATTCCTCCAGTATTGTGATTGATCCTTTGAGGGGTGAGAGGAGAAAAGTTGGCACTGAATCTGTCAGCCAGTATGCTGGCAATATCTGTTGGCTCACTATAGGAGGTACCATTGTGCAGTAACTCAGAGCAAACCTCTGAAGTTATTAAAAGATTTTGATGAGGGATCTCAACTTTTTGTTGAGGCTAATAAGGGAGTTTTTCCAGTCTTCAGACTTCACCTTTTTCCGCAACAGTGTCTTCCTTCTGTTGTAGAGTTTATTAATGGCAGAGGACCACCAGATTGGCTTCCTTTTATGGAGGAGAGTGTCTTGGTTCTGTTGGGTATGGCTAGTTCCATGCATTTATGTGCGTGTTTGTACAGAGCACTGATTATGATTCAGCAGTCATGCATCTTTTTTCCATTGACATGGGTGCCATGAAGTTAGCCACCTCTGTTTTTAGGAGCCCAAAGTCAGCTTTGGAGAAGTTATTCATGGTGATTACCTTTGCAGGGGGTGTGGGTGAGATGTGGAGCCTCCTATTATAATGGAGCCTCCTATTATAGTCTAAATAACATTGCCAATATCACTGCAAACAAATTTAGCGTCAGTGTCATCCATGAGACTTCTATTCAAAGCCCCAAAATATCTGAATCCCCTACCTCCCACAATTATCTGTAAAGATCATTGTCTGAAAGTGCTAACCAAGGCCAAAAAATACTTATCCATTGAACCTAACAACATACCTGGTTGTTAACTAATAGTTTTAAATATGCTATTACAGGAAAAAAACTTCTCCAACTGTTTAACGTAAATCAAGCTACTGGTTTTGTTACTGATGAGTGTCGCACAGCATTGGCAAAGCCCCACTACGAGGGTGGTCTTACAACCAGTCTGTGTAATTTCAGACCTATTAGCCTTATAAGCCATATCTGCAAAGCCATGGAATGTATAACTGACCTCACAAACTGTGATATCAAGAATTTTGTTAGATTTGACTCCTAGAAGTTTGGTTTTGTGAAGAGTAGATCGAGAGTATTGAATCTGGTAAAATTTATAAAAGGTTTATGGAGTCTGTAGATGGTAGTCAGGTAGTGTGCATGGGATTTCTTGACCTGAAACAAATAACTAAAAATGGTTCAAGGGTGCTAAAAACCTCTTTATTAATTATGTTTGAAATACAGCAAGATATGTGCTTTCATCTCTTGAAATGTTGCGTGATTGAGACTTCATCAGATGACTGTTAAAATCATATGACTTGTTTTTATTATACTACACATCAGGTGATTCAAGTCTGAAATTTTTGGAGCCAAATTTCTTAAGGGGACAGAACCTAAATACACTAATCCCACTATATAACACATTTTAGCCTAAACAGGCAGAGAATTGAAGTTTATTGTATTTTTGGTATGCTCACAGTTTCAATAAGATTTGGACAGAAATAAAATAATTTAATCCTGGTTGCCTCACTGCATCCAAATTTATTTGCCACCATAATTCTTTAGACTCAAGAATTGTAGCACACAGACCACCTCTCAAGCTCATGTTGACCTGATCGAGAATTATAAACTAGAATTTATGTCCAATATTCTTAGCCACATGCCTATATAATGCACTAGTGGTCTTTTTCATAATAATGTTTTGGACACGTTTGTATACTTATTGTTTTATTTTGCACTCTGATCTATAGTATAACAAAAACAAGCCATATGATTTTAGCAGTCATCTGATGAAGTCACAATCATGCAACATTTCAAGAGATGAATGTGCTTATCTTTGGATATACTAAGCTAGCTACATTTTAAACTTATTTAATAAATGGGTTAACAGCTTTGAGCTATTTTTAGTTGTTTGTTTCAGGCTGAGTTCATTGGATTTGTGGATTTGTTAAATTTCTTGACCAGGCCAAGGTCATCAATACAATTTCTCATGCTGGCATAATACAAAATCTAAATGCTTTAAAAATCAACACATATGTAGTAAGATGGATAGTGAACAGGCTGCAAAACAGAACTCACACAGTGCAAATTGCAGGCACCTCATCATTAAGTATGAACGTGACCAGTGTTGTAAACCTCTGGCCTCATTGCTGAACCCTCTCCTTTTTGGCATTTACTTGTCAGATCTTCAAGCAGAGAGCTAAGACCTCTGGCTAAAAAAGTTTGCAGGTGATTATAAATTAGGCTTGTTGTTAAGTCAACCTATGACACCCAAACCCTGGAGAATAAAATCACCCTAGTAAACTCTTGATGTACTAAAAACAGGATCAAACCAAATGTTAGAAAGTGTAGTATCATCAATGTTTGTAGACAACCACTCCTCCCCTTATCATATTATCCAGACAACATACCTCTACAAAATGAACATGTAGTTAGAGATCTAGGTACTAGGGTTAAGACCACCCTCTCTTTTTGACCATCATGTAACAACAGCTGTCTGGGAATTCTTTTATCTAGCCCAGCTAATTACAAAAGGAATACCATCAAGGTCTAAACAGTAATCATTCCCTTATACTCAGAATTGATCAGGCCAGTTATTGAGTATACTGCCCCCTTGAGATGTATCACTAAACATATCAAACAATTAGAAAGACACCAAAAGTTTCTAACTAAAAGAATCACAGACCTAATATCCCTGAGCTACAAAGAGAGACTATAAGCTCTATTTGTTCAGTGTCTTGTAGATGTTAAGTGGAGAACTTTGTCTCTCTTACCACATAATGAGAGACCCAATTACCTTGGACATCTTGTTTTTCAGCCAATCCAATATGTCTAGAATCAAGAACCTAAATCTTCATCAGCAAATAAATAAAACACAGTGGAGAGACAAGTTTATACCTCAGTGTCTCCCAAATCTCCTGAATAAACTACCTGCATGATAAACAGTGCAACTCACTGTCTTACCTTAAACATAAGGTAGATGACTTTATGGGCATCCACAAAATTTCTCCAGGATTGACCCATATGGAACTCCTGGAAAAAGGAGATGCAACCTGAGGGAGGGTACTGGCAAGGAGAGAATGGTCAAGAGACTTAGTGGCCTTGGAACATCTATGAATTATGATGTACATTCATTTTTTATTAAAGTTTCGTAAATGTTGCACTTTATCAATTTCATATGGACATTCCAGCCTAAATTTGACCCTGCTGAAAATAATATGAGCAAATAAAGCAATCTGACCCAAAAAATCTCAAACATATGGAAGTTTATCAGAACAGGTAAAACATGGATATTTTGACATATAATTAAAAATGACATTTTCTCCTTAAAATTGTAGCATTTTTATTTCTGCATTTATAAAAACAGGATGTTATGTACTTACCATAACGTTCGATGTATGTAGTCCATCTCGCCTCACATTCTTACCCGTGGGTTCGGAGCCAAATATCGGCTCCGACTCGGACAAACTTTTCTAGCTGGAAGTCTTCTATTGGCTGGGCTAAGCAGGTATCCCATGGTGCACTGCTCCATATCCCCAGATCTAGTTTGCTGCAATACTCATTCATACCCCATGCATACACAACATCCAGATAGAAAGAATAAGCTAAAGTAAAGGGAACTCTGTAAATAAAAACCTAACCTTCAGATTCTCCAAGAAGGGGGAAGGTGGGAGGGTAAGTAAGAATGTGAGGCGAGATGGACTACATACATCGAACGTTATGGTGAGTACATAACTTCCTAATGTTATGTAGTCCTATCTTGCCTACATTCTTACCCATGGGACAGTGTCCCTAGCACCTACATCCTGGGTGGCTCATAGGAAAATACTCCTGAGTACTGTGGAGCCAAAGGACGACCTGCCCCTAGAAACCACGTCCAATTTGTAATGAGAAACAAATGTGTGAGGAGAAGCCCAAGTAGCTGCAGCACATATATCATCCATTGACAATCTGGCTTGATAGGCTGTAGATGTAGAAACAGCCCAAGTAGAGTAAGCCTTGACTGGAAATGGCAGATCTTTCCTCCTGCTTGGTAGGCAAAAGAGATGCAACTAGATATCCATCTGGATATGATGATCTTGGAGACCGGGGACCAAATTTTGTTTTCCAAAAAGGAGACAAATAGTTGATCAGACTGACGGATATCTTTTGTTTGGTGCAGATAGAAATGTAACTGTCTGTGTACATCCAATTGATGAAATTTAAATTCTGCCTTGTTTGAAAATTGAGGAAAGAATACAGGCAACTCAATGGATTGATTAAGATTAGACACGGAAGCCACTTTAGGAAGAAAAGAAGGGTTTGGTCTAAGAGAAACCCCTTATGGAAGATTAAGTATGGAGGTTTGATAGAGAGGGCTTGAATTTCTGAAACTTGCCTTGCTGAAGTGATTGTTGTTAAGAAGGCTGTTTTCCAGGTAAAGAATTTCAATTCACAGGTAGATGCAGGCTCGAAAGGTGGTGAAGTAAGGGCTTGTAGAACAAAATTGAGATCCCAGGACATGATAGGTTCGGAGACCGGGGGACGAAGTAACAGAGTACCCTTCAGGAAAGCCTTGCAGAGTCTATGAGCCATAAGACTAGGCTCATTAGCCACATGAAAATTAGAGATCGCTCCAATTGGACTTTGATGGTAGCTGATGCGGAACCCTGATGGAAAAGCATAGACAAAAACTCCAAGAGTGAAGCAATTGGAGCTGTGTAAGGATCAATTCCTTGGGTATGTGCCCAAATAGAAAACCTCTTCCATTTGCTGGAATACATCTTCCTAGTAGATGGCTTATGAGAGGAAGATAAAATGTGAACCACTTCCGATGAAAATTTATGAAGCCTAACTAACGGAAGTGGAGTAGCCAGGCTGTCAACCGGAAGGTCATCAGAGAGGGGTGGAACTGTCCCGACATGTGTGTCAGTAAATCTGGTTGAGGGTCCAGAATCCAAGGAGTGTCCACAATGTATGGTCGAAGAAAAGGGAACCAGACTTGACGAGGCCGGTGTGGAGCAATCAGAATCATTCTGCTTCCCAAGGATTGCGCTTTCTGAATCACCTTTGACAGCAAGGGAAACGGAGGGAAAGCATAAAGCAGACCGGAGGGCAAATCATGAACCAGAGCGTCCCTGGGTGACTCCCCCTGTGGGGGGATCAGCGTGAAATAGTTGCTGCATTTGGCATTAAGGGGGCTGGCAAAAAGGTCACAGCAAGGCTGAACCCATCTGCTGAAGATTCGTTCTGCAATTAGACGATTCAGGGACCACTCGTAAGGCATTAGAATAGCTCTGCTTAGCCTGTCCATAATCACGTTGGACTTCCCCGGAATGTGTGCTGCCACCAGAAACCATTGGGAAGTTACTGCCCACTTCCACACTTGCATGGCCTCTCTGCACAGGGGCTGAGACCTGGTTCCCCCTTGCTTGTTTAGATACTACACTACTGACATGTTGTCCGAGTGTATTGCAATCGTCCCTAGAGGTAGAAAGCTCTAAAGTCCCTGCAACGCAAGTAGCACTGCTCTCATCTCTAGGACATTGATATGAAGATGTATCTCGTGATCTTGCCACGTGCCTTGGACTGTCCTGCCAAGATAATGCCCCCCACCCCATCTGGGAGGCATCCATGGTCACTGTGGCAACTGGGATGGGTGGAATGAAGGGCCTTCCCCTGTCCAAATTGTTGGTGCAAAGCCACCAACTGAAGTCCTGTTTGCATCTGTCCGTGAGAAAAATGGGGTGAGAAAGTGGAAATTTTTGGAGAGACCATTGAACAAAGAGGAGCCATTGGAGAAGTCTCATGTGCAATCTCGCTAGAGGGACCAGCAAAATCGTTGCTGCCATGGTCCCCAGGAGTTGGAGAACCCATCTTGCCTTCGCTTTCCTCAGGGGAATCAGGATGTGTATTTGTTGTTGTAAGACTCTGATCCTCTCCTGCGGTAAAAATACTCGCATTCGGATGGTGTCTAATTCTGCACCTATAAAGATGACAAGCTGCGAGGGCAACAAAGCAAATTTTTTCCCAATTTAGTGTTATGCCCAACTGTTTACATATAGTGAAGGTAGTGTCCCTGGTTTGGACTAGTTGATGCCTGGTGGGGGCGGTAAGGAGCCAGTTGTCCAGATACGGAAACACTTGGAATCCCTGACATCTCAAGTGAGGTGTCACCACCGCTATACACTTGGTGAACACCCTGGGGGCTGTGGTGAGACCAAAGGGCAGGGCTCAAAACTGGAAATGACTGGCTCCTAGCCAGAAACGTAGGTGACTCCTGGATGCCCTTTCCATTTTTACATGGTAGTAAGCATCCTTGAGGTCGATGGAGCACATACATACCTCCTCTCCCAGCAATGGGAGAATCGATTGTAGTGTGATCATATGGAACTTGGACTTCTGTACATAGTTGTTCAGTTGGCTGAGATCTAATATGGGTCTCAGGTCCCCTGTTCTTTTTGGCACCAAAAAGAATCTTGAGTAAGTCCCTAATCCGATTTGGTCTGAGGGGACACGCTGGATGGCTCCTTTTCCTAGCAGCTTTGAAACCTCTGAGGCTGCTTGATCCCTTTGACTGGGTGGAACGTCTGGGATTTTTCTTATTGAAGGGGGGGTCTGATGTAAACGGAATGAGGTAACCTCCTGAAATTATTTGTAATACCCATTGGTCCTGGGTGATGCTTTTCCAGGCTTCTGGATATAATGAAATTCAACCCCCGACTGGCTCCGGATAAGCATAGCTGGGCACTCCCTCAGGAATGAGAGTAGGGAGAGCCACGAAAGGAATTGCAGTCTCCCAAATTGTGGGGGCCCCCTCTGCCTCTAGGGCGGCGTCTCCCTGAATAACCTCCCACTCCTCTGCCTCTGGAGGGGGACTCACCTTGTGCGGCAGGAAAAAACCTCTGTGATTTCTTGAACCACATATTCCCACCCCGCTGGGCCTTGGGGTAAGGCCTAGAAGGAAGGGAAAAACAGACCCCTACAGCAGATAGGGTCTTTCCCTCTTGCTCGCACCTGGTGAGGGTGTCTTTCACTCTGGTTCCAAACAAAGAAGAACCATCAAAGGGGGCGTCAGTGAAGGAAGACTTGAAGGACTCGGCGAAGTGACACAGGAGCAGCCAGGCTTGCCTTCTAAGGGCGACTCCTGAGCTTGCTGCCCTACTCGCTCCCTCAGCTGCATACAAAATGAGCCACATGGAGGAGTTGACAATGGAATTGAGGGTAGACACCTGGTTGTTAACCGTCTGGACCACCGCCTCAGGGACATTACCTGCAAGAGTATCTCCTAACTCCTTGAGGAGATCTCTCTTGAGCCGAGTGAAATGAGACAGATAGTTCAACGACCGTAAAGTAAAGGTTGCTGATGAGAAGGTGCGCTTGAGTGGCCGCTGCCACCACCATGGCATCTACAGGGACTCCTTTGGACAAAAACTCCTTACCCTGGGGAGCAGAAAGAAACTTGTTGGGATGCCTGGGTACGGACTCCACAGAATCAGGGTTTTCCCACACCCTTCGACAGATCAAATCAAGGAGCTCGTCGAAGGGTGAGGACACCCAGGAGATGGAGGGCTGAGCACCAAAAGCCTTAAGGAAGACTCCTCCTCGGAAGGGGCTTTGGATGGCCAGTCACCTCTTTGCTTCAGTATCTCCAGGATGTCAGAGAAGGAAACATCATCAGAGGATGACTTGGGGGACCCCTCCGATTCCTCAAGGTCAGTATCAGAGGTGAGGGACTCATCCTGGGAGTCTATGTGCTTCCTCTTGCACGTTTTCTTTCTAGGGGTCTCCTCAGGCAAGAACTCTGAAAGGCCCTCAGAAAGTTGGGGACCACTCGTGGGGGTATCCCTAGGCCTTGGTGCTCTGCTGTCCATGGATAGATGGTGATCAGAGGCTCTCACCAGAGTGGTGGGGGACAGAGTGACTGATCCGCCTGATGTAGCTGATGATCTGGCCAGCGCAGTCCGCATGGGCTCGAAGGCCCCCCCCCCCCGAGTCAGAGGACCGGCCAGCCTCCGAGACCACGACGGGAGTCAGAATTCCCCGAGCCGAGGCACCGAGAGGGAGACTCCGAACCGAAATATGTCCCGAGATGTCCCCCTTGGGCCCGACTGAAGAATCCCGAGTCCCAAACCCTGAGGACGGAGCCAACAGGGTCGGAGCCGATGTCGGTGCCGGAGGGGCCATCGGAACCAGTCTAGGAACATCACACAGCGTGGAACACTCCGGCTCCGAAGACAGAGATGCGCTCGGAGGAGGAATGATCGAAGAAGGGGTCGGGACGGGCTACGGAGCAGACTGGGCCGGAGCCGAAAACAATTTTGCCAAAACCGGTGACTGGAGGAACCTCTGAACCACCCTATCAACATCTACATCTGAAAGGGTCCTGGAGGATTTGGAGGACAGGGAGGGAGATCGAGATCTCCTCTCAGGAGAGACTAGTCTGAGATTGGACGATCGGCTCCAAAGAGGTTCCAATATAATTGGAGCCGATGCCAGTTCCATCAACACCGAAGCCTCCTACGGCCCCAAGGATAGTGGAGCCAAGGAGGTCGATGCAATTTTTGTGACTTTCTCCGGAGGCTCCAATGAAGATGATGGAGCCGGAGATCTCTTTTTAGACTTGGATGACTTAGACTTAGTACTGGGAGAAGAATCCAAGGCCTCTTTGAAACAGGGTTTCAAGAGTACCTTTAAGATCAGCTTATTGTTTCTCTCTTGGAGCACTCTGGGACTGAACACATGGCAAAAACTACAGGACTCCTGCAGATGAATGGCTCCCAGGCAACAGACACAAATAGAATGCCCATCGGTGATGGACATTTTGTACCCGCATTTAGAGCACTTTTTGAAACCCGAAGGTTTGTGCTCCTTGGAATCTTTGGATATTTTTCACAACAAACACCAACAACGCAACCTAAGAGAAAGTCTGACAAGAAAACTCACAGATGCTCAACACCACAAAAATGCGGGAACCAGTTATAAATTAAAACAGTACACGCACACTAGAGACACACACTGAGACCAACTATGTCAAAAACCTCTAACTAAAATGGTTAATGACCACAAGGTAAGGGAACAGAAACCAAACCTCTAACTTAAACGGTTTGACGAACAGACAGGACAAAAGGACTAGGTCCTTTAACTGAACCGGGCCTAGCCTGAGGGAACAGCTAGCGGGATACCACAAAACAAGCACACTACCAAAAACCTAAACAACACTAAAGACAAAAGCTATGAAAATAGCTTTGTGTTTATGAACAAAATTTTTTCTCAAAACAAGAAAAAGGTACTTAGCCACAGCCAAGAGCGAGACCATGTCCGAGCTACACGAGCGGCAAATGAGATCTGGGGATATAGAGCAGTGCACCATGGGATACCTACTTAGCCAGCCAATAGAAGACTTCGAGCTAGAAAAGTTTTGCCGAGTGGCTCCGAACCCACTGGTACGAATGTAGGCGAGATAGGACTACATAACATCCCAAAATTTTATGACTCAGATATATAATGTGCTTTTCAGCCTGGAAAGATATCAAATGTACATGTTGTTTTGAAATGAACAAAAGAAAAAAAAAAAAAAAAGATCAGCCAAATGTCCGTGTAGGGCACTGATTGTACCTGGCAATGCAGAACCACATCTCTGAAACTGAACTATAATAGCGAATTTGTGTTACATTGCTAGGCCTAGCACCTGTGAAGGCGATCTGCCTAGTACTTATTTGAAATGAATTTCCTGATACTGCTCTGACTACTATATTGATCCCTTAACTTCAAGGAAGTAGATTTTCAAGCTGAAAAAAAAAATATATATATATATATATATATATATATATATATATATATATATATATATATATATATAGGTTCATAGGTTCATAGGTTTACACTAGGCTATCTGCCCTAAGGCATTTATAAGCCTAGCCCAAATTTTTGCGGCTTACGCCACCCCTTATATGAAAAAATACTGTGCCCATTAGTTTGTTGTGCCTCTGTCCAGCAGTGACACAGAGATGATTCCCGGGGTAAACCTACGATCTCCCATCCACAGGTCTAGATTTCTCTTGAACAGAGTCAGTGAGGTGCTCTGCCTCACATGGACCGGGATTTTATTCCACAGCATAGGGAGTCTCTGAGTGATAAATCTATCCCTCCAGCACGTCCTATTTATATCCGTGCTAAGGTTTAAGTCGCTTGCTCTAGTGGTTTTGGTGGATTTGGATTTTTGAGGTGGAGCATGTCCATTAATTCGGGTTGGACATGGCCTTGTATGTCAGGCACATGTCACCTCTGAGCAGACGGTATGCGACTGAATAGAGCTGGAGTTTCTTCAATCTGGCAGCATATGACAGATTTTGGAGTCCCTTTATCCTTTTGGTGAGGAACTTTTGGGGTCTCTCCAATTGCTGCAGATGTCGGGTGAGATACATCCCGAATGGGGCATTGTACTCGATCATTGGTCTGATAAGTGAAGAGTACAGGGGAACAATGACCTCACTAGATCTGGATGTGAATCCCTTCATGATCAGGTGGGCAATGTAGAAGGTCTTTCTAACCACTTTAGCAATGTGAGTGTCAAAAGAAAAGCCACTGTCAACCTGGGTCCCCAGGTCCCTGATAACCTCTTCTGTGCTTAGTGGATTGCCACCTATATGGTAGCTTGGGGTTACCTTGTTTTTCCCGAAGGGTATGACTATACATTTTTTGGCGTTTAACTTCAGGCCATGGCTCTGGCACCAGCTATCTGTTTCCCTGAGTCCCTTCTGAAGGATATCCGTGTCCGATGCACTTTCCACTATGGCCCAGTTTGCAGTCGTCTGCAAACTTTGTCAGCCAAAGTCCTCCCATGTTGACCTGTACTTCTGAGAAGTAGATGCCAAACAATAGGGGGCCAAGGACCGAGCCCTGTGGGACACCACTTGTGACCGGCTTGGAGTCTGACACAGCGCCAGCAACTCTAACCCTGTGGGTTCTGTCCTTAAGCCAGTTTGCAACCCATCTTGTGACATATGGGTTTACATTTAAGCTGGTAAGTTTTTCTACAATACCCGAGTGGGGTATTGTGTCGAAAGCCTTTGCAAGGTCAAGGTAGGCTGTATGGACTGCGTTCCCTCATCAATGGCCTTGGTGACTGTTTCGAAGAAGTCGACCAAGTTCAAAAGGCATGATCTTCCCTTGACAAAGCCAAACTGGGTCGGGTCCAATGTCTGCAAGTCCCCTATATCTTTGTTTATGAGCTCCATTATGATCCTCTCCATAGCTTTGCAGACTAGACTTGTTAAGCTTATGGGGCGGTAATTACCAGGGTCTGTAGAGGCGCCGCCTTTGTGGAGTGGGACCACAGTTGCCGTACGCCACTCCTTGGGCACGTATCCTGTGGTAAGGCTGAGATTAAACAGCTGCCTTATGTGCGGGTTTAATTCCTCATTTAAATCGTGTAGCACACAGCCGGGGACACCATCCAGTCCCATTGATGCTGTGTTTTTAGCTTTAGAGAGAGCAGCTTTCAGCTGCGCATTTGAGATGTCCGGGAGGCTACACTCGGCTGGGATAGTTATCTCTCCTTTAGGGGGGGAGGGGGGTGAAGTTTGCACTGAACCTGTCTGCCAGTATGTTGGCAATGTCTGTGGGTTCAGTGATTTTTGTATCATTTTGGACTAATTCTGAGCATATCTGGGAGTTTCCACCCAGGTTCCTAACATAGCTGAAAAAGGCCTTATGATTGTCCTTTGAATCCATGGCAATTTTTCTCTCAAAATTGGCCTTAGTTGATTTTATGAGTGCTCGTATTTTTTACTAATAATGATCAGGGGTGACTTCCCTTTTATGGATTTTGTTCTATCATGTAATAGCTTTCTCCTCTTATTGTAAAGTTTGTTAATGGCTGGGGTCCACCAGACTGGACGTTTGCCCTTTGTGGAAAGAGTCTTGGTTTTATTTGGGATTGCCTGATCCATGCAGTCCTGGAGGTGTTCATAGAAGGCATTTGTAAGGGCTTCCACAGCTTGGGTTGTGGTTTCCACTGGCTCAGGGGCCTTGAAGGATACCACACCAGTCTTGAGTAGTGTGATGTTTGCTTTAGAGAAGTTCTTCACTATGGTCTTTTTTGTTTGGGGTGGGTATATATATATATATATATATATATATATATATATATATATATATATATATATATATATGTATATATACATATCTATCTATATATATATATATATATATATATATATATATATATAGATATATGCATCTGGAATGGTTTACATTCTTTTCTCTACAGACAGAAATGGAAATTTTACTGCTTTAAGCATTTTTTTTTTTTTTTTTGCTAGTAGCCACTTGGCACTGAGTTTCTATTGGCTATTTCCTTGTGCTGCCTTACTTTAATTTGTGTTGAATTACATGTCCTAGTGCCATCTTTGAGCTGAGTTGTCTGATGCAGTGCAGTGTATTGCAGCATGCTAACTCATACTGTACAGGCTATTTTCTTGTGTTGCCTTACTTTAATTTGTGTTGAACTGCATGTCCTAGTGCCGTCCTTGAGCCGAGTTGCCCAGTGCAGTGCAGTGTACTGCAGCATGCTAACTCATGCTGTACAGTAGCAAGTAGGCACTTGTTCTTACTATTCTGAAGACCTACAATCTTCTTTCTTTAAATAGCTATACAATGCACAACAGCTTGTAAATCCCTGAAAATTAATTTTCTCACCCAAGCCACAAGAGTTGCTATTCTGTACTTTCTTAATTTTGCAGTACTCCTGCCTGCATTATTGAATTATGTTCCTTTATTGTACTGTGGATTGCTTTAGTCGGGTTTATATTAGTGCTTCGAAGTATTACTACTTCGAATGTACTAATATCGAACCCTTTGCATCAAACGCTGAATATAATGAAGCTGCAGAATATCGAATACTTTCCTAGGTAAAGTATTTGGTGGGCTGTGTCTGCAGCTTCGCTATTTCCTCGAATGTGGAGCGAAGGTTACAGACCGGGTTAAGGTAAGTGTGCGAATGAAGGTGAATGTGCGATAGGGACCTTAGGGTTAGGGAGTGGGTAAGGTGAGTGTGTGATAGGGACTTTAGGGTTAGGGAGCGGGTAAGGTGAGTGTGCAAAAGGGACTTTAGGGTTAGGGAGTGGGTAAGGTGAGTGTGCGGTAGTTACGGACCTTAGGGTTAGGGTTGGGTTAAGGTAAGTGGATAGCTAGTAGTGTATGTATGGTTTAGTGTTGGGTTTTGTGAAGTGTATGTATGTGGATTATGTATTTTGGTGTGCTTGTGTTGTGTGTATGTTTGTTGGAACAGCTAATTTTTTCCCAGGGAAAAAATTTGCTGTTCTGAATGTTCAATGTTGTGGTGTTTCGAGTGAAATGGTTCAATATTAGAATATTCGATGTAGTAATACTTCGATGTTCTAATATAAACCCCTTTAGTCTGCTAGTTGCATTGTATTTGTTGAATTTTATGATACTTGTGCCTGCATCTTTGCATGATTTTTCCTGTATTCTTCAGTTTCTTTGCAGCATTGTAATGTGTGCATAGCAACTGGTATTCTGTCTCATTCTGTCTTATCCTAACGTGTCTATAGTTGCTGGTATTTTACCTATTGGTGGTACAAACACCTGCACTTCGGATTTATTTTGACTTACTTATTGATACAAATGCAATATCTTTGCCTATATGGCATCAGTTACTTCTCAGATCTTGCAGTGTTTCTGTACACATTGCACCTGAAACTTTAGAAAGCACTGTACAGTACATAATAGCTGCTAACACATCTTACATAAGCAGTGCTCTCCAGCCTTGAGTACTTCCTCCTTCATCTTAGTCCCAAACTTCAAAATCTTATGTGAGCAAACTCTGTACAACTCCTTTGGCATTATGACATGGCTGTCTCTTCTCTCCCCCTCTGCAGCTAGTCTACTTTGCAGTAGGAGTCCTCAGGCAGTGTGGCAAGTGCTTCCTGATTACCATTTATACCATGCAGCATCCTAATAGCATCAAATCTGTGAGATATGTAAATACTTACTTAAATTGGAGACTAAACTCTTGCACCATGCTACTATTGTAAGCACCTTACTTGTACAACATCACATCAGTCAGTGTATATTACCAGACCTTTAACCTGAGTTGAGACAGTTAATATTAAATATTAAAGCTTCATGTAGTCCACATGAGGAAATCCCCCGCTCTCCGCAAAGTATCTCATGGAATACCTACTCCATCACCCAACAGCATTACATTTTCATATAGCTCCCAAACAATTCACAGTGGAGGGAAGTAGAAATCTATATAACACCATCAAAGCTTAACACAATCAATGGAAATGTCCATTCATTCCTGATTCTACTCTGTGATACAATAACTTCACTCTCACCGGGCTATACAAAAACAGGGTGACCATGAGCTGTTTACACAGACAAAATCTGAGGTGTCACAGGACATTTGAGCATCCTTAAACTGAAAAATACAATTATAGCCTACTGAAAACCAAAATGGGAGTGAATAGCGTTAAGTATTCCACCCTAAGCTACCCTAAGAGCATGCACTGAGACACAACAGAGCTTGCTATGCATGTTTTACAGGCAGGAAAAATATTAGCCTTGAGATGCATCTTGCCTTCACCAACAATGATAACTAAATATCAGGAAAAGATAACATACTTTAAAAATGGAAAACCAGTTGGTGTCATTCAAAGGGAATAATGTATGTACCAGCTTAGGGTGAGGTGGTAGCAAAGGTGGCCTGTTTTATCAAGAATATTTTATACCACTTGTAACAAGGCTGTCTCATACTGGTAAAAAACATTTGCTGCCTGGTAGTGCTTTTTTCAAGAAAGGTCCACTCTGAACCTTTCAACATAAGAAATACAGAATTTCATAGCATCATGGTGGTGCTACCTAATGCTAAGAGTCTTAACAGAAATCTAGCAGAACTTGAGGTACTCTTGCAATTTGAACACATCCATATTTGTGTTATCACCAAATTTTAGTCCTAATGCATTGAAAACACTTAATTTACACCAAGATTCAGGATCTATCATTCTTCTATACAGAACGCAACTGCAGTGGAGTATATAATTTTGATGTAAACCCTATATTACCTTGTGTCAGATTACCCAAAATCTTAACTTAGAGCTTCTAGGGATGCAAATCATGCTCAGCAAAATCAACAGCTATACTATAACTCCCTACAAATCTCTATGAATATCCTTAGAAGACCATGATAACTATCTCATTAAACTTGAAGGGATCACTTTCAAACATAAACCTAATGTGTTAGGAGATTTTTCCTACCCAACCACTAACTGGTCTACTTACACTACAAAAAAATAAATATGCTCAACATTTTTGGAAATCATTACTGCAAATGCCATGGAGAAAATTGTTAAACATGAACTAGGGGAGCCAAATATTCTTAATCTGATCAATTCTAATTTATTCCTGGGCTATACACTACTCTACTTTATTACATCCCTGGTAAAATGTGATAACAAATGTCACCTTTTCCTTTAGGCATTCTGGGTCCATGGATCCCCACTGAGCATATTAGTTTTTAGGAACTTCATTAAGGCTAATCTGGTACAAATGTTAATGACCTGTGCAAACTGTGCAAGCCCCCCCCCCCTCCCCACACTTGATCCAGTTTAAAATATGTCCTGTTTCAATTCTGACCTTTTTCAGTACATTAATAACAACATAGAGAACTCTGTGACCCTCCAGTCTAAGTACAATGATGAATTTATGAAAAAACATTCACCATGAATGCAAGCAAAAATCCTAATCATTCTGGACACTACTGTATAATACAATAACTTCACTCTCACTAGGCTACACAGAAACAAGGTAACCATAAGCTGTTTGGTCTGGACCAAAATCTGAGGTTTAACAAGAGGCTTCTTAAATCAATTAATGGTTATTACAAAAAATACACTCTTAAAAGTACCCAAAGGTACCACAAAGATTTTAAGAGAGCTATTAGAAAACATAAAGCTGCGTATGAACTTGGAGTAGTCTGACACTGCAAAGGGAATTATAGAATCATTCTTAAGCTTTCTAATTACCAACAATGCATTGATATAGTCAACAACAGAACCATTCTATATGAGCCAAATGACAACATGGATATCTTGGCACACAAATGTAGTTCAAATTTTAAAAAGCCCATTCATATCTTCTTTCCCACTACCTATGATAATCCACCACCCACCACTAATACCTTCATAGAACTAGTCCTAGAATCATACCTTTTAATCTAAATTAATGATAAGGTACACTGACAAAACTACTGAAATTCAAACCAGCCAGTGTACAAGGATAGAAAAATCATCAGGTACACCCAGTTGACACACAAGCTGAGCACTTTCATTCGTCTTGTCTGGAACTTCACCAGTACTGATACCATTTTTTTTGCATCCTTGTTACAGTGAAGTATTTCTTCACCAGCCCTTGCACACTGTAGTATTTCTTCAGTTATTTGTGGTATAAAACAACAGCAACAACAAAAAAGGGCAACTGAAACACAGCTATTTTGCACTCAGGACTCCACTGCCCAACGAACAATGAGAAAGACTCATGCAAGCTACATTATGATTACTGATATACATAGTATGCACTGGTGAAGAAATACTTCCATGTAACAAGGATTGGTGGAAAAAATACTTCAATGTATCAATGTACAAAAACTCAGAAAGATGATCTCAACTCTGATGAAGTTCCAGACAAGAAGGAATGAAAGCATTTAGCTTGTGTGTCAGCTGGGTGACTATTTGTATGTGGAATACAATGAACTATTGAGTTAATCAAGCACCTTGTGCCTGTTTATTATTCCATGCTTGTACACTGGTTGGATAGAATCACCATCCAAAGCTAAAAATTATACGTCCATGGGACCTGACAACATTAAATTGTACATTCTTTTCACAACTTTTCTTCACTTAATTTTTTTTTCACAATTTTGCAACCCTTGTATACTGTACGAAAACATGTTCTGCAGTGTCTTCTTAACCACAATATATACAAACTCCTTAATTGCTTTTTTATATGGCATTTTTCCTTTTACTTGCAATTTATTAATCAATAATTTGCATAAAAATCTTGACATTCTACTTGCTCATTGCACCACTTTTTTCATACTTTTATAGCTTTAACTTTTTTCTTCACAAGCTCATCATAAGGATTAGCATAATATTAGTATCACAATATTTTATACAACACTTTCCTCTCATTTTCTATTTCATCAATTTGTATTTTTCCTAAAATATTTTTTTCTTGATACCATCTCATTTCTTCATTTAAACATTCTTTTCCTCTTTTGAATTTTTATCATATTCCAATGCAACTCATATTTATTTGTACTTTAGTAAATTATGTACTAACTTTTCATTTTTACCATTTATCTAAAATAAGACTTTATACAAATTGAAAGAAGTAGCATAAACAATGAGGTTTATTAATCCTAAACTTCCATCTTCTTTATCCATATATAAATCTCCTCTCTTCACTGGATTCAGTCACGAATCACATATAAAAGAAAAAAAAAATACTTGTAGTATTTATTTCTCGTACAATATTGGCAACATATAGACACTATGTGAATATGCAGTTCCCAGCATAACTGAATTCATCAAATAAACCTTTTTATTAAATGATAGCTTGCATGCTTTTCAAAAAACAACAAAGCTCCTTTATTTAGTCTATTATCCTATTCCATTGTTCTTCACTTAAATTTTTACCCTCAACTTGTAATGAGCAATAAAGGTTTGAGCACTGGATCGAGTGACAGCTGTACAACTGTCATCTATTGAAGCTCTTGATTAAAAAAATTAAAGAAGTGTCCAAAGACCTCATAGAATATACTCTAGGTGGTTTCAGTAAAGACAAACATCTCAATTTATAGACAAAGGATATGCAATCAGTCAACCATTTGGCTAATGTCACTTTTGGAAACTGCCATTCCCAGTCTTTTATGAGAAAATAATGTAAACAATTGGTCAGATTTCTGATGAAGATAAAATCAAAGTTGCCTATTCATATCAAAAAATGCAATATGTATTCATCTTTGTTGGAAAAGTTTGGGAAGAAAATCAGATGGTTAGTAACCTGATTAATGTATGACTCAGAAGTCACCTTAGGTAAAAAAAGATGATTGCTATGTAAGGAAACCCTATCATTATGAAAAATGAAATGTGGAGACTTGGTGGACAGAACCTGGAGTTCATATAACTGTCTAGCCGATGTAATAGCAACTTGTAAAAAGCTCTTCCAGATCAAAAGTTTAAGGTCTGACTTGGATGAAGGTTCAAATGGACTTTGAGTCAGACTTTGAAGCAAAATAGTTAAATCCCATAGAGGAGTAGGGTCCTTGACTGGGGATCTAAGTAAAAAAAAAGGTGCCTTTCAGAAAAGTCCTGCACAACTTAGAAGAAGCCAAAGAAGAGTGCTTTTTGTCTGAATGAACATTGGAAATGGCAGCCAACTAACTTTGATAATTGAGAAACTAGGCCCCTAATTGAAGAAGGATGCTAAAAATTATAGGGCAGTGGAGACTGAGGCAGAAAAAGGGTCCAAATACCACTGGAGGTCGCAAATGGAAAATCTCTTCCACTTACTTTTATAGATTTTTCTAGAAGAACCATTTTGAGAAAACAAGAGAACATGCTGGACCACGGAGGAAAGCATGGGCTGTCTAGCCATCACTGTAACTGGAGAAACCATGCAGTTAACTTAAGTCTTGTTATGTCCAAATGGCTCACTCCCCCCCATCGGATGAGACAGGAGATCTGGACTGGGGCCCAGTATCCAGGGTGGATACAAAACAAGAGGTGACAGGAATGGAAACCAAACTTGATGAGACCAAAAAGGTGCAATGAGGATAACTTTGGTTTTCAACTTTCTGTAGGAATTTGGGGAGTAGAGGTAAAGAGGGATAAGTAAAGAGGAGTCTGTAGGGTCAGTTGTGCTCTAGTGCATCTCTTAGTGACTCCCCTGAGGGGGTATCAGGGTGAAGAACCTGCTGCACTTGTTGTTGAGGGTGAAACTGAAGAGATCACATCTTGGTTGGCCCCATCAACAGAAACTTCTCTCTGCCACTTTGACATTGAAAGACCACTCATGAGGCATCAGAATGAACACACTTAGTTTGTCTGCAAGCTCATTGACTTTCCCCAGAATATACACTGCAATGAGAAAGCGACTGGAAGAGATCGCCCAGTGCCACACTCTCATTGCCTCCTATTTGTTCCTGTACCAGACTACAGACATGTTGTCCATTTAGACTGCAATTGTCCTGGAGGAGAGAGCATCATGAAAGGCCTGCAACATTAGAAGGATATCTCTCATCTCCAGGATATTGATATGCAAGTTAGCCTCTTGTGGGGACCATGTACCTTAGACTGTCCTTCCTAAGAAATGCCCCCACCCCAGCTGGGAGGCATCAGTGATTACTGTAGATACCTGTAGAGGGAGAACAAATGGACAGTCATAAGAAACTTTGTCTGAATGGATCCACCAGAGAAGGTTTTCCTTGCAAAGTTGTATAATCCTGACTGGAGTGTAGAAGGGTTTGTACAGACAGAATCCACTGAAGACTCCGCATATGAAATCTGGCTAGTGGAACTAGAGTTATTGCTGCTGCCTGGGACCCTAAGGCTTGCAGTACGAGTCATGTTAGAGGAGAGGAGAGGAATGCAAGATCACTTCCCCATACCTGGGATCTGAGAGTTTGTACTCTTGTTGAAGGATGAGATGCTATCTGGTTGACTATGTCTAGACCAGCACCTATGCTGCTGCCTGGGACCCTAAGGCTTGCAGTACTCGTCATGTTAGAGGAGAGGAATGCAAGATCACAGGTTCTGTTCAGGTGTGAGTTGTGACTTGTTGTATTTGACTGTGATGCCCAGATGGTGACAGACTGGAGCAAGTAGTCCCTTGCTTGTACAGGTAGATGCCTGGTCAGAGCAGTTAGGAGCCAGTTGTCTAGATACAGAAAGACTCTGATCCTAGCAGTCTTAGGTGAGCAGCTACCACCAGTATGCATTTGGTGAGCACCCTGGGGGCTGTGGTGAGACCAAAGGACAGTGCTCTGAACTGCTAATGACTGTCTCCCAGCTGGCCGCACAGATAACTTTTGGACAGCCTGTTCATTTTGATGTGATAGTATGTATCCAAAAGATCTATCCTTTCGCAGCAGGGGCAAAATGGACTGAACAGTGACATCTGGAACTTTCAGTATTTCAAGCACTGATTTAGTTTGCTGAGATCCAAAATGGGTCTCAATTTTTGGCACTAAAAAAATCTTGAATAAATTCCAGATTATATTTGGTCTAAGGGAGTTTTTAGATGACTCTTTTTTTCTAGCAGTTATTTTTTTTCCAGAGCTGACAGTCTGCTGCCTCCCTCTGACTAGGTGATGCATCGGGGATTTTCCAAATGTTTCTGGGTGGAATTTGGGAAAATGGTGTGAAGTAACCTCTGGATACATTCCTCTGCACCCAAGTATCTCTTGTGCTGGATGCCAAGACTTCTGGGTGCAGAGGAAAAAAACCCTGATTGCCTCTAGATAACAGCAGCCAGGCAACCCTTCAGAAGTGCTGATAGGGTTTACCTGAGAAATTATCTCTGAAACCCTGGTTCTGCAGGCCACCTACGCCTTGATGGCAGTGTCTTCCATTGGAGTTCCCCCCTCTGTTTCTGGGGGAACCGTCTTCTTGTGAGCCTAGCAAAGGACTTTGGGAAACCACATATTTCTACCTCTTCTTTTTCTTTCCTGGAAAAGGGTCTCTGAAGAGTAGAAAAATGGATCATAACAGCAGACAAGGTCTTTCCATCTTTCTCTCTTCTAGAGAGCATTTCCTTCACATTTGGGCCAAAGAAAGAAGATCCACCAAAAGGAGCACTGACGAATGAAGATTTGAAGAGCTCCACAAAAATCACAGAGGCATATCTAGGCATGTCTCCTGATGGCTATACCCGAACCACCTGACCGTGAGGTACTCTCTGCAGTGTGGGACATAGACATGTTAGAAATGGACTGAAGGGTGGCCAGTTGTAAAGAAGTCTAGTTCCACTCCTCCACAGACATGGACCTGGAAAGAGATTTGAAGAGCTCTTTTGTCAAATTTCTTTACAACCTTGTAAAGTGTGCCAGATAATTCAGTGACCACAGGTCCAAGGTCACTGAGGCATAAATGCATTTTTCTAATGTTTCCAAAGCCACAGATTGCCTGTTAGTGGGATGGAAAGATGAGCTCTGTTCTGCAAGCTCTTTCTTAGTGACTTCTGCCACAGCCATGGCATCTACTGGACCCCCCCCCCCCCGTTCCAGTTTTCTTTGCCCGGCCTTTGGGAAGGGCTAAATGTCTATCAGAATGTTTGGGGACAGACTCCATGGCATCTGGCTCATTCAATGCACAGCATAAGATAAGATTTATCAGCTCATCGGCCAAGGGGGTCAAGGACATAGCTGTTCCAGACAAAAATGCTTCCAGGAACACCAACTCCCTGGGAAAGGGGGCCAAAAGACCATCCATATTTTTTCTTAAAGAGTTCCATAAATTCTCCAGAAGTGATATCCTCAGATGGAGATCTGGGGGACCCTTCCCCTTCATCGAAGTCAGTGTCCTTAGTGAGAGGTTCCAGAGGGAATCTAATTGTATCTTTTGAACCTTCTCTTTCTAGGGACGTCATCAATGGGATAGTCTGGTGAGGTATTGGAAATGACAGGGGAGTCCTTAGGAACTGACTGGAGGCTTGAACAGGTTGGCTGTCCAGGTGGTATAGAAGTGAGAGGCTCAGAACTCAAACCTGATGCTGGGATAAAGATAAGATCTGAAGGGGGCAAGGATGTCCTCTCACTAGGCAGAGAGAAGTTATTATTCACTAATATCTCAAAGGCAGAGGATCTATATGAAACAGAAGCTGGCAGCAGCTGAAGCTCCCAATGCCAACAAGCCCTGAATTCCCCCAGGACCCATCCTGAGGAGGGAGTTGGACTTGAGCTGTCCAGTACTGAAGAACCTAGAGGTAAGGATGACTCTGATAACTTTGGAGTCAACCCCAAACCCTTGGAGTCGGATGGCTCAGGTACATGATTGGAGTCAAAGAGCAACCTGGCTGAATTGGAGATGGCAACTGGATTACCCCCATTTGGATCTGGGCTCTGAAGAACTTCATTATCATTCTATCCACCTCTGCTTCAGACAAGCCCCTGGATGACCTAAGGGAGGAGATGGTAGATGGTGACCAGGAGTGTTTTCTTGGAGTCTCCTGGAGAAAAGTGAAGGGAGATGAAGATAGATCAGCTCCGGCAAGTACTCAGGTGACTGGATACAACATGACTTCTGCTTCGAAGAGGTAGGATCTGTGGGAGTTGGAGCTGACTTTTTTGAAAATTTTGAAGGAGGCTAGTTGATCTGAGCTGATGTTGGTGAACAGTTTGGAGACCTTTTGCTGAAGTCCTTATCCTTCAACACCAATTTAGGCTTCCCTTTTTTGAACCTGTTAGAAGGGATTTGAGCCCCAATAGCTGTAGAAGAAGAAGTAGAAGGAAGAAGGCCCTTTAACAACAGCTTACTTTTTCAGTCACTAAGAGCTCTAAAGTTAAATCCTGCACAGATAGTGCAGTCAGTATCTAAATGGGCCATGTCCAAGCAATAAACACACTCCCTATGAGGATCAGAATTAGGAATCTTATGGCCACAGCAAGTGCATTTTTTAAACCATTTGGATTATCTGCCATGACTCTTAAAGCAAAATATATAGGGAGGTACCAACAATGGTACAAAAGAATACCCTCTAAAGGATAGGAAAAGAGAGATGAAAATGGAAGACAAGAGTACCAACAATGGTACTCAGTACAGTACCCAAACAACTAACTGGTAGGAAAAAGGACTACCTGATGACCAGAGCCCAAGAACTAGAGGGTAAGGGAGGACAAGTGAAAAGACAGGTAAAACTAATCTAATGGAAGAAAACTTACAAAGTCTAAAGGCTGAGAAAACTCTGTTTGCTCAAGAGAAGGCAAACTGCATCTGAGCAATATGGTGACAAATGAAACATGAGGTACAGTAGGTTAGTGGGGCATTATGAGTAAAGGGAGGAGCTCATGAGTTGGATCTGTGAATCTAGAGAAAGCAAAAAGAAAGGCACAGCAAATCAACAAGTGAAAGTTTATGACACTCCACACGTAAAATCACCGCACAAGCAGAGCCAAACAAAAAATGAAGCATATTCGTAAAACTCAAGAAATTTATCAGCAGTGCCATAAGATAAATGTCGTCCAAATAATGACCATAATAATTCCAATAGGGTTTGAAATGAGAATTGAAGACAAATCTGTTCTCCCAACTAAGCAGTATAATGTTAGCATATATAAGGGCACAGTGTGCGCCCACTGCTACTCATTTTAACTGTCTATAATACTCACCCTGAAAGTATATAAAATTATTTTTCAGGATTAGATCCATAAGAACATCACAGGTATGAAACATATTAAAAGAAATAGAATCTTTACTCTCTAAAAGTTCTTCAAACCATAAAAGACCTGTTTCATGAGGAATACAGGTGAATAGGTCTACCACATCCAATGTAATAAAAAATGGGGTGGGTATTTGTTTAATAGCATCAATGTGTTTTAAAAAATCCCATGAGTCTTTTAAAATATTGGGGTAATCCATCACCAGTGGCTTCAGGTGGACATCTATATATTTGGCTAAAGGGGCTGTCAAAGAGCCCTCCGCTGACACAATAGGTCTAAGAGGTGGATCTAAGTGGTTCTTGTGGACCTTAGGTATACGAAAATGGAGGGAATTTTTGGTTTTTCAACATGTAAGTAATCATAGGTTTCTAAGTCAATGAGCCCATCCAGAAGAAAATCATTCAACCATATTGAAACTTTCCTTTTCGCTATATTAAACTCATTCAGGGACACTCTTTCATATGTGTTTTCGTCATTCAACATTTCGAACATTTTAACTTCATAGTCTATTTGGTCCATAAGAACCACACCACCCCCTTTGTCTGGCTTCATAATTCTAAGATTTTTGTTAGTTTTACAGGATTCTAGGATGTTAAATTCATCCTGTGTGAGATTTGAATGCACTTTATTGTATTTGAGCTCATCTCTAAGGCATTTCTCTAAGACATTTCCAAAATTTCTGAGCTGTGGGTACAAAGGTGGGTTAAACGTATTCTTTTTCTTCAAAGTACTAAAGCCTTCTCTTTTTTCTGCCCCATGAAAAAGTAGCTCAAAATTCTTTTGTCTAACAAACATTTTCACATCCACCAATAAGTTAACCATATTTGCTTTGACCTTGGGAATAAAAATAAATCCCTTAGAAAACAAATTAAAATGTGTTTTTGTAATAGAAAGATTAGTGTAATTGAATATTTTAAAACCTTTGTAACTAAAAATACAATCATTAGTAGTTATATCATCTACACTTATTGTTTCCACTGTCTTTAACTTTTATCAGATACTGTCTATGCTTTTTTCTTCTTCTTTATTCTTCTTCTCTAGATTGCAATCCATGCATAAATGTCCAATTTTGTTGCATTGATAATATTTCAGTTCACACCTTTTTGCATTGTGATGTTTCCCAACAAATATAACATTTCCTATTATCACAGTTACTTATCAAATGATCATCTTTTGGACAGAAAACATGTTTTAGGCTATCCCCAATATTTTACAACATCCCTGTTACCTTCTACATTTATCATACCAGGGATATAAACACTTTTTTCTTTCCCCATTTTCAGTACAATATGACAGTCCCTTCAGCCAGTCCATAATCCTCTGTTACCACACATTTTGCTAATGTCTATAACTTCTTTATAAAGTTTGCTTAAATGTCTCTTTAAAGTTTCTTTTTCAACTTCAGTTTAAAACTGAACTTGTATGTTCTTTTTTTGTAACTCTGTGAAATGCTTTAACCACATAAGAGTGAAATACAGTATAAACTCCTATGTTGTCTGCTGGATTAAAAACTGTCTAAATGATAGAGCCCATGTTTTGAAAATTGCTATTATCTCTTAAAATATAGACGTGTACCTAGTTGTGTCCACAAGGTTCAGAGCTGGGACCTCCCTTCTTTGATATGTACTTTTGTGATAGGCAGGCCAATTTTCAGGTAATTATAATAGGATAGTCAGGTACAAAATGTACCTAACACTACTTTTCTAGCCTTGGTGGTTCCAGTGCATTTTAGTGTAGAAGTTGACAGTAGCACACTGCTCAACTTAGGACATAGAGTTTTGGCTATGGCATAGTAGCAGCGATACAAATATTGACTTCTGTGGTGTAATATCACGGAGATGTGATGCATTCTCTACTCCAAAAAGGAGCCATGTATACACTCATTAATTCCAAATAGATGTCATACAATATGCCAGACTGTGAAATGTCCATAATCACTGTGGCACACAATATTTGGAACCTGTGTATAAATAGCCATATATTGTGATTAAAAAAAAGTTTTCATGGAATAACAATACATTCAGATACAAAATGCATCTAGCACTGACATTCAAAACATATGGATTTCAGTACAGCCCAGTGCTAAATTTTACAATGCCACATTTACCCTGTCATGGTATTTGGTTATAACATGATTCAAGTGAAGACGTGTTTTAACTGAAAAATGGGTATGGTTTTACTTCTGCTGCAGTAACATCAAAGTAAAGACATATCCTGGACATATGTTGCATTCTGCATCCTGAGTAGAATTTGTGTAATTAACCTGATAGAAACCGAGTATAACATAACATGTCATCCGATGGTAATGAAGTGACAATAAAACTCTACATTTAGCACCTATATCTAAAAAAAACACATATGCCAGTACATTCTTGAGAGTTATTAACAAAACATGTAAGTAATTACAATAGGATACCCATGCACAGACTGCCAACCTACCCTTAGGCATTTCATTGGAGTGCACTGCTATATCTGATTGTACCAAATTTTGCCATGCCATGTTTGAAATGACAAACAGTATACTTTGATGAAAAAATTATCTTTTTTTTTCCTTCTAACATAAAAGCAGCTCAGCAAAAATACATCAAGAATATGTGTTGCATTCTTCACTTTTCTAGCGAAATATGCATTTCTTACTTGTTTTTTTTATTGCATGCTATATAGTGTTCAATACATTTATAACTAGAGAAAACTACCATCTTACATGCTCATACCAGTTTATATCATGTTTTATTGTGCAAAACACATACATAACTGATTATTATGAAATAGAAAAAAAATAAAGAAAAGAAAACCTTTTAACAGACAGAAAATATTGAATTTGTTCACTGTCATTAAATAACTGAATTATATTACAGTATATCTAATAGAATTATATGATCGAAATTATTGCTCAAGTTACATTATCTAAATCAGGACATATACACAATGTTTACCACTTAAAAAGGGAATTAGGCAAGGATGCTTATTAACATCAGGGCACTTCCTGATATACATTCATGATAGCTAAGAAAGATGTCGTAATGAAATAGCAGATATACCATATATTTGAAATATTTTTTTCCCAGTGATCTTTTATGCAGACAACATTGTACTGTTAAGCCATTACGAATAAAAAAATTGCATGGCCAGATCAATAGATTAAAGTGAGATTTAACTTTATGTATGTTTTTTAATCTCAACAAACTACAATGTCAATTTATCTAAAGAAGAAGAAATCAAAAGAGCAGGTTAGATAGTGTATTTTGGAATAATTTATATTGATGCAAGCAAATGGAATAAGCACATGGATTTTTATATCAAAAACTGAAAAAGAAATCTGAAGTTTAAATAGACTAGATAAGAAATTGGGAAGGGAAAGTATTAAACCTCTGTTTACTGCAATAAAAAGCAGGTTCTATCATCTTATCTCACACACACACACACACACACACATATATATATATATATATATATATATATATATATATATATATGTATATATGAATTATGGGCAGAGCGAACAATTGTAGAAATTATAATTTTGACTAACAGGATTATTATCATAAAATCTCCACTTGTAGAATTGATGAGACAACCTTAGATAAAAAAAAAGACAAGGGCAATAGATTGCATATATGGACCATCAGAAGTCAGTGAAAGGAATATTAAAAAGATATAAATTTATATTTTTGGAAAATACTTAAAAAAAGATATGCAAAGAAATCTTATATTCTCTACTTAAGAAATATTAAGGATGGAAATCAAGAGATAAAGAGAAAATAAACCACAACAGACAATCTGATTTCTTCGCCACAAGGTTGAGTTTAGAGAATAAAACAGACTATTTAGAAGTAACTGAGAATGGGAACGTGTTAGAAATCTATTTAAACTACAAAACTGAATTATATGAAGTAATATTCTAAACAAAAGATATACTATAGAAGATGGATTCTAGCTTTGCAGATGTGTGATACACTAGTAACATCTGATTCATGCTCTACTTTACTGTGACACGTAGAAAGGTTAAGAAGGAACCTTTAAAAAGTTTTAGTTTGTGACTATCACAAAATCTGTGATGGTGATTTGGAATGTCTGTATGAGATCCTGTTTACAATATCACAACACCATTCTGGAAATGTCCAATTGGACATGCAAAAAATACTGGAAAAGGAAGCAGATGGAAAATGCCAGCAAGGAAATCTCAGACTCGTTTGAAATAAGCTGAGAATAAGGTGTTTTTCCTTTTTTTAAGACTGACTTACTTAATTTTAAACTTTTGTGCAGTATCCACAATAACTCTAGTCACACAAAAAGCCTTCTCTGATACTGAAATGTGGCTAGCAAACTCACAACTCATTTTCAACCCTAATCTTTCATCCATCTAAACTTACTAACCTTCCAGCTAACTTTCATATCATTGCCAGTAATAATACTAGGATTTTCCCAGATTCCCAAACAAAACTATTAGGCATCATAATCAACAACAGACTAAAATTTGGCATTCTAACACAATCAAAAAGGTTCACAAGAAAATGGGAACAATGTGTAGAAACAAAAAATTCTTAACAGACACTGCAAGAATAGCCATATCTAAAATCTGCCTCCTCTCCTCACTCTTATATGCATCCTCCCATACGTACCAACCTCAAAAAGTCAGAACTAAGTAAATTAGAATCATGTTATAATAAGACTGCCAAATTTGCAACAGATTCCACACATTCAACCCATCACTGTCAATGCCTAAAAAATCTTTCTTGGTGGGAACTACCTGATATTATGAACTATAACCAGTTACTAACGGCTCACAAAATAATGCACAATCCTGGCAACATACCTTCCCTAAAATATCTTCTACAACTCTACTCTAAAATTTGTACTCTTCGATCATCTAACAAATACTTACTCCAAGTAACCAAAGTATCCAATGCAGCACGCAACTCTCTTTACTCTAACTTTGTTGCTAAAAATTGGAATACCCTTCCACATAGTATTAGGTACATAAGCAATCTTAATAATTTCAAAATATCTCTCAAAAGACACTTACTTGAATCCTGGCTTTGTACATGTAAGACTCCAGGTTAATTATTAACTTAGCATTACTTATACAATTTGGCTGTACGTTCTAACTCTGTTAACATATCCCTTCTAACAACACTACTTCTCTATAAGTAGTTACATTCCTAGCTGTAACTCTCACCATGGAAGTATTACTAACTATGCACTACTTTGCCTAAGTGATTCTCCCTGCTTAATTTCCTAACTAATGTTACGTTCCTCCACATATATAAATTCAGCCATATATTTGTCTATAGTCAAGTGTTTAAAGTCTTGTTCTATTTGATACTACGTATATATTTTAGTTTTTACATTATTATCCTGTAAATGTGTTAACACTCATTTTTTTCTCAATTTTGTATATAATTGCCATTACTTATTGTGATAATTTGTATGTAAGCTTAGACTGGAGTTTTTCTCCCTAGGCCTCCACTGAAAATGGGCACCCCCCAGTCGGACCATTCTAGTAAACAAATGAAAATAAATAAATAAATGAATAATTTAATTTTTATGTCCATTGAAATGCTTATTTGCAATTGAACTATAAGCTAATAAAATAAAAAAAACTATATGTTCCTAAATTATAATTCAATACCATTTTGTATCTACTTGTATGTATTGGCTGGTCTCTCTGTCCTGGGTCATGACTAAAAAGGATCCCTGGACAAATTCACCTACTTACTCGACAAATGTTAAATAAAAATGAATAAATATAAACTTCCATAACTAAATATATTAATATGAATACAAGTATATATAAATTTTTTTCTAAGATGCAGTGTCACATATTAAAAGGTAGGAAGAAAACTAAACCTTCTTAATGTTATTATAATTTTAAGTTATATGTTAACATATTTTAGGCAATACTTTCTGATGTTTTTGTAAACAAATAGTTTTATTGTTACTGTAACAAAGCAAAAAATGTTTTGCATATTTACAATAAATCTTTGTTCAAAACATTATAGTTTTTTAGAGTATCTACATTATCTAATACCCAATTAATAACAATATTTCTTTTACTACCAATGATGTTTTAGTCCTCAGTATAATACTTAAGGAATTGCAGTTACCCCCTTTACTTTCATTCCACAGTCATAATTTTCATACATTTCCCATATTCTTCTACTGCTTTACATAAATGAATACTTTTTTTTATTTATTTTACATTTGTTTACTGAGATGGTCTGACTGGACACAGGTCCATTTTCAGTGGAGACCTGGGGAGAAAAGCTCCACAGTAATTAAATAATTAAACAATATGAAAAAAACAGTATAAGCAATATGAAACAACAAGATATATATATATATATATATATATATATATATATTTATATATATATATATATATATTTATATATATATATATATATATATATTTATATATATATATATATATATATATATATATATATATATACATATATATATATATATATATATATATATATATATATATATATATATATATACAGAAATAAACACAGTTAAACATAGTTAAACATGAAGTAAGTATACAAGTTCAGTCAGCAGTAAGAGTTTCCTAAAACTGTAGCATATAATATATTAGGTGTAATAGGAAGTTAGGTATATGGAGTGGAAAAACAAAAGCAATTATGTGATGCATGGGCATAACTGTTCATTAAGTGTGATTTAAGTGAGTTTTTGTACTGAGCAGTAGTAGAGGCAGAAATCAGAGCAGACAGAAAGTTATTACAGGTTCTAGCAATGGTGTGAGAGTGTTGGTAGTCCTTGAGTTACAGAGGTGTGATTTGTCGGTAGAGCAGAGAGGACAATTTGCTTTATAGTGGGTGAGGAGTTAGCCTAGTGCTGGGGTTTTGTCAGGATGTCTTACAATATTGTAGGCAATGACTAGCTGGTGATAATTTAGTAGCTGGGGAAGTTCTAGTCACTGTAGTTCCCTTAGAGCCTGGCAGTGATGGTTACCGAAGGTGGAGTTGTTAGCAAACTTGGCAATTTTATTATAACATGACTCGAGTCTGGTGAGCTCAAGTTTTCTGACCTGGGTAAAAATTAGTACAGCATACATTAGAGTGGACAATAGGTGAGTATGGGCTAGGGTAATATGTGCTTGATTTGAGAGGAATTTCCTGTGTCTGTATAGTGTCCCATTTTTTTATGGACCCTTTTGATAGTTTGTGAAATATGGACATTGAAGAGTAGGTTTTTGTCAATTTTTACTCCTAGGAGTTTCATGTGGTCAGAGGGAGAGATGATAGTACCATTTTTGGAGGACATAGTGAAGGACAGAGGGGTAGAAATGGTTTTGTTGGGGGGTGAAAAGTAGCAATTTAGTTTTGTTAAGGTTTAGATTAAGTTTGATCTGAGTAATCCAACTTTCCACAGAGCTAAAGAATTCCTGAGTGAATTGTTGTAGAATGGCAAGTGATGGAGCAGAGCAGATACATACTGTATAAATGAAGCATGCTGTGTGGTGGTATGGAGATTGTTAGTAAATATGGAGAAAAGAAGTGAGCCTAATATTGAGCCTTGTGGTACGCCTATGGTAGTTGAAAGTAAGGGGGATAGTACACCTTGCCATTGGACAGATTGCTGCCTATCTGACAGATAGCTTTTAACATCAGGTTAACAGCAACTTGGCCTTTAATCAGTATCAGCAAACCCATAAACCATTCTTATATAAAATATTTAATATAAAACATTTGAACTAGTCATTCCTAGGCAGCTAAGTCTTATGCCCATACATACCTTGCCAGTACCCTACCATGTGCTTCATGCCACCACTTCAGGTTGGTCATACCACTCAATCCCAGAGTACATTTGGGGTCACCATTCAGTCATCTAAGTTATATTAAAAGAAAGGCAGTGAGTCACATTGCTTAACATGCAGGGGAAGTTTATTTCAGAAGTTTGGGATATGCTGCATTATAAACCTACCCTTCCACCATGGTTTATTCATCTGTTGGTGAAAATTTAAATCCCTGGTTATAGTATTGGTAGAGATATTGGACTTGCAAAGATACAGAAGGTCTAGGTCAACTGGCTATCTAATGATACCAAAAGTGAAACAAAGATCTCTCCTCAGACATCTATAAGACACTGTATAAAGGGATAGAGTTTCCAGCCTCTCTTGGCAGCTTAGGGATTTTAGACCTGTGGTATTTTTGGTTAGGAACCTTTGGGATCTTTCTAATTGTTTGTCATGTTTGGTAATCTGTACCACAAAGGGGGAACTCTACTTGACAATTGGTCTAATCAATGCTGAGTATAAGGGATTGATTGCCTCATTAGACCTTGATGATATTCATATGGAAATTAGTTGTGCTCAGTAACAGGATTTCTTGACAACTATTGTCACATGATAGTCAAAAGAGAGACAGAGTTATCAACCCACATTCTTAAAGTCTCTGACTATATTTTTGTTTTGTAGTGGAGTGTTGCCTATGCAGTATAATGAGTAGAGGGGATGTCTACCACAGGTGATGGTACTATACTTTTTATTAATGAGTTTAAGACTCCCTAGTACACCAATAATTTACTAGGGAGACTTCATTCCAGAGGATTTGGTGTCAAAAGGTGACTTAACAACTGTCAGTTTGCAGTCATCGGCAAACTTTGCTACCCAAAGTTCTTGGCTGTTCTTTGGAGACCTGAGAGGTAAATGCCAAAAAGGAGAGGTGCTGGCAATGAGCCCAGAGGAATACTGCTGGTCAGTTTTGTCTTATGAGGTACTTGCAACTTGCACTGTATCATCTCTATCTTTCAACCAGTTTTCTATCCATCCTACCAGATATGGGTCAATATTTACAGCATCTAGCTTCCATATGATGCCAATATGCTTATTGAATGTTATACACCATGGCCAGATAAAAACATTACATTTCAACATTTTCAGAGTAATCTTTTTAAATATACTTTTTAATTTTTAACCATTCCAACCTGAAAAATACAAACGCAAACCAAGTTCAACATACAGACTAATTTTCAAATATGAAGAGACACTTTTCTTAAAGGTGCTCTTTAACTTCAAAGGGAGCTTTCTAGACAAGTGCAATGATTAAGTTCACCTTCTACTCATATATTATAGTTTTATGGATATGAGGATAAAAATAAAATGTTATTTATTCCAAAATAATTGTTTTCAGTAATTGTTATTAGTTGTTCAAAAATAATTATAATTCTAACACCGGGTTGAACATATTGATGAATTATCATATATGAAAAGCCCTTCTTCATGGCACTGATTAATATCGCCAAGTGGTTTCAAAACAAATACATTGGATAACTTCACCATATGCTGTTAAATTCTACTCATTATCAAGTATCAAACAATATATTTCAACATTAGCAAATTAATGCTTTTCAATGATATTTCTTAATTGTTCAACTATTTCAGTCAAAAAATAACCCCAAGCCTAAGGGTTGAACATTCAGAAAAAAATTAATATATAAAAACATCATCTGCTTAAAGGCACTGGTTAACTTCACCAAGTGTTTTTCAGAAAAAATACAATGGTCACACTGGTTAGTTTCTCATTATGTGCAATTTAATTCTAATTTTATATCAATTTTAATCAACAAATATATTTTCTATGCATATTGATTTTGCCTACTCCTAAAAGTATTAATCAAACCTCACAGTCCACAAACCTTACAGATTTCAAGACAATAAAATAATTTTGAACTCTGCACGTACAGTCAAATCAATGAGTTGAAGAGACACTAGAGGTCTGGGTGACAAACTGCCAACTCCAGATTCATATAAGCTTCATCAAATAACAAATATAGATTTCATATTATATTTCATACACTTTATTCTTTTTCTTTATTATATTTCATGCACTTGTGTTCTAAGTTATTGATAAAGCTCATTAATTTCACTTAGCATCCATTTTCAACTACAAATAAGCAAAATAAAAAAAATATAGCCAAACTTTCAGGGATTCTACAAATAATCTAATTTTAATATTCTTATTTAATGAAACATTATAATATATTTTGATCTAATATTAGTTGGCAGTCTACAGTGAATATATATCCTGTCCTCCAACCATTTATGCATCTTTCTCCCATGTTTCACCTATTAATAAATTATCATGGCTCCTTCAATAGTCTCCCTTGATCCTAACACTGGACAGCATGCATGAACAACAGTAACTTCTCAGCAGAATCTGATTTTCTTCCCATGCATCCTTGCTCTATACTGACATATTCACATCTTTTAAACCCATAGTTCCACACTCAGCTGAATCAAGTGTACAGGCCATTTCATAATTTTCTAACTATATGCCTCTGTATTATCAAGCAACATCATTATATCTTTCCAGTAAACAACATTTCAAAAGACAATAAAAGCTTCATTTTTTCCTCCTGTTGCACTCTCATATTGTACCCATAAAAGCATCCTGCATCGCAATGTAAATTATTTCAAATAACCATGATCTACAAACACTATTCAACCTACAAAAAAACACTCTGTACTCTGGCCTCCACTATCTCCACAATAAATTATCTTTTTCATAATACACTATAAAAATCCCCAGAATCAGCAAGATTTTTCTATACTTATGCCTATTCTAATGACTCCTTGGTAAACAATGTCCTAGGTGTCATCTCACATCATCATATTGTAACAAAATCCAACAAATCTAACTTTTCCTCTGCCTGGAAAATACCATTATATTGTGAGGTTTGTCATACTTTTATTTATTTATTTATTTATATTTGTTGACCGGGAGTATCCGACTGGACGTAGGTCCATTTTCAGTGGAGGCCCGGCGAGAAAAGCTCCACAGTTAAAATAAACAGACAATAGTTACATTGGATTACATAGCGATTAACAATTTACATAGCAATTACTTACAACATATTTACAGATGAAGAACATAGTACATCAGTAGACAACTAGAATCTTTATCTGTGAAGTACATAACAGACATTAACAAATGTTACAAGAAGCAGTTCCTGCTGTATAATAAGTACTGGCTTATGAGCATCTGAGCTTGCTATAATCAAGGTAGTTAGTGGAGTGGAAAGAAAGGTAGTGGTTGGATGGGGAGGGTGATATTAGAGTGGGAGTTGCAAGGGCATAGCCAGCATGTTTTTAGGTGTGCTTTTAGTAAAGGTTTGAAGTGGGTGCATGATGGTATGGAGGTAATTGTGGGTGGGAGGGAGTTCCATAATTTGGCTATGATGCAAGAGAATAGTGCTTCACCAGCAATTTACTTGTTTGATTTCCATAGCCATTGCAAGCTTTTTCATTTGGTTAGACTGTTTAACTATAATAGCTACCTTTTCTTGGATGCCTGTCAGTGTCTGCCTCCCACTACACCTATAGATTGTTCACATTATTACCTCAGATTAACAGCAAACATCTGAGACATGCATGAAATAGTTCTGTTAAGGAATACAATTCAACTTTAATAACTTCAAATCAGTTTATAAACTCCTTAGCATTAATGCTCTTTTCATACAAGGAAAATAACTTCATGACTATTCCTTTATTGTTTTATATCTCCTGTGCTTTCTCATTTCCATCATACCTGTCCATTTTTTGTACTAAATCATTACAGTGGTGATACCTACACCTACACTCATTTTTACACAAGGACTTGTATCAAATTCACCATGATGTTATTTTCAATATATTTCTAATTTTCCTAAAATAGAGAGCTCTGCTTTTCTCAGGATTTTTTTTTTTTTATTTTTTTTAATTTTTTTAGTGGTAATGGGCTATGAGTTGACTACATGGGTTGGTAGAGCAGCACTAAACAATACTAAGCTATTGGACAATTCAAAATTGCTTGATCAAACAGTCAATGAACAGATGATTCTGCCAGAATCTAGTCATTCCTTAATAAGAGAAGAAAGCTTTTAGATGACTTAAATCTTGAATGTACATTACTACTGTTTTTAAATTTTTTGTTAATCTTACATGAAGTAAGAAAAACTCTGTTAGAAATATTCCATAAAAGGATTTTCCAAAAGAAAGAAAAAGATGGAGCTATGGCAAGTGATTTTAATATGATTTTTTTTCTGTATCTTATTTAAGTAAATCGAAGCAGAATTAACTACAAAACTCCAGTATGAGTTGGGAATAATTACTATAAATTCTTATAAAGATATAAGGTGTTGTCAGATGAGATTTACTTTTATTAGTATTGCTACTATTTAATATAAAATGTATAAAAAGTAAACATTTGTTTTATCTTAATTTCTTATGATGTAATGCCATGCACTTTCTGAATTAAAAAATCCTCAGATGTTGGAAATCAAGACAATCATCTAATTTATGTACATTAAATAAAGTGTGAGGTTCTTCAAGGTTCTCAGCTTTTAATTTTGTTAAACTATTTGACCAAAAATAGAATCTACTTGATGCAACTTTTCCTGTGTTAGATAATTGTTTCTGGAAAAACCATGTGTAATATTAACAGAAAAGATGGTGAAAAGTAAGTGGTTTAGAGAAATATTTTGTGTGCGTGTGTGTGTGTAAAACTCTGTATCTATAAACTCACACAGAAGTTTACATTTATACACTGACAGAATTTAAAATTGTTTTAATGTATTTTGATTCTTTGTGCTTTAGAACTTGTGTCATCAGAGTCCACAGAATCTAGGTGGTGCCTATCAAGTGATAGGTCATGTGGATCAACTACTTTACACATATTGATTCTTTGTACTTTAGAACACTGTGATCAGAGTGCACAAAATTTAGGTGGTGCCTATCAAGGGTTCGGTTATATAGGTCAACTGCTTTACGCATCATGTTTCATGTGCAGTATCCCCTAGATAGGAAAATATGGCTCACAGACTGTGTACCACGTTAGGGCTAGCCACTCAGTCATATCATGGCATATCAAGAAAAGGTTAAAAGATCAACAGAGACCAGGCTAAAGAAGTAGAAGTTGACTAGACCAAAAGTACAGTAGATCAAGGCTATAGGTGATATAGGCACATCAACAAATGCCACCAAGAAGGGACATAGGTATTTGCTCTTGCTTGGTAGCCGGTGAATCCAGCCTACTGTGATACTGATCTAAATAAGAGACCCATGTTAATGGTGGAAGCAGTCTGTCTGCCCTTGTTTGGCTGGTTTGTGCCCACTATGAGGGATGGAAAGCTTGAGTCAGTAAGCTACTAGCTGGCTAATGTACAGTTTCCCAGTCTGGTTTACCTGGAATAACTCTGCTGAATGTAACCTACCAAAAATTAGCCAAGGACTGCTAAACTGAACATAGGTTCATTAACTGGATATAGTTTGGAAGTGGAAAACATGATAGTAAAAAGGAGACTGAATACTATGTGCATCCAGAAGACAAGGCAGAAGTGCAATGCAGTGAAGTGCCAAGACCTGGGATCCAGAGTCTATTACTGGTGGGGGAAGGGGGCAGATAAACTAACTTCTGAAGACAGCGAGGGATATGACCAGAAATCAAGAACAGACTCATAGCAATAAGACGCCAATTTAAAACTACGTCAGTCTTTGTGACCTTAGGCTATTCTCCATACAGAGTTGCAATGGTAAGAATAAGTGGGCATTAAGGCAGCATTTTCAGGATCTCCTTGATAAAGTGCGGCAAAATTAGTTGATCTTGATAATAGGGATCATGAATACTCATATCTGGGTGGACAGAAAAGGATATGAGGATTTTATGGGTCTATACGTTTGAGATAGCAGGAATAATGAAAGAGAAAGGGTGAACAATGGTAACCATTTGACATGGTGAAATCCCTTATTGTAAGTTTCAAAAACTGGAGAGTGAATGGCCGAAAAAAAAAGACTGAGATAGCTATTCTGTAGAATATTCTTTTTTCTTCGATGTATACGAATCTCAGATTAGGCAGCTATATGTCTAAAGGTGGGGGGGGGGGCTTGCCCACATCAGGGGAGTGCATGAAAGTTTGAACCGTTGTAAAAAAGAATTTTAAAGGAAAAGACTGATGTTCTCCTGTATTTTTGGTCTTTTTATTCAGTGTGTTATTACTCAGCATTTCAACTGCCAGCATTTCAGTGATTTGAACTCGTTTACCTATATGACAGGTGTTTGAAATTTTGATACACATATATATATATATATATATATATATATATATATATATATATATATCAGATCCTTTTAATAGTTCTTAACATTAGAAGGAATATAATAGGACAAAATACTGCTAGCAGTGTTATTCTGCACAAGGATTTCACTTCTGTTCATTAATGAATAGGCCTGCATCACAGTGTTCTACTCATATGGAGTTTTAGTTAATGCAATGCTTGATTTGAAAAATGTTGCTTTGTGTGATACAATAAATATGATTTTTACTTCTGACTTAATGACAACCCAGAACTGTAATTTATTCTCTATGCTAAGAAGATGTCATTTATCCACTGCTAATGAATACTAATTATAATGAAACCTGCTAAATTGTGATAAAAAATGCAAGTGAAACCATAATTTATGAAAGGCCACACATCACTGCACCCATATTTCCTAATACAACTTTCAGGAAATTACCAGTAGATACCTGGCAACAATAAATGCTATTCAAATGGAGGTAATGAAATGAGAAAAGAAACAAAAGTGCTGAAATTGTTACATCATTTTCTGACCAGTGAAGAAAACAATGTTTTAAATTGAGGTCCTTCTTTTATTCCTGCTAGGAGAGTTAGCATAGTGGGATGAATAAATGAGTTTAAACTACCAGCAAAGAATTTGAAATTTAGTCAGTTATGTGATGTCCCTCCTCTGGATCAGTGATCGAGGAGTCTTAATCCTCACCATGGACTTACGGGAGGGATGTTCACTTGGAATAAAGATAGATACACACTGTATTTTTAGATGCAGCTCTCTGCACTGAGCACAGTTTCTCTTACGAGCAGACTGGGAACACACTCAGTCCTGGGCTGGGTTTCCCTCTCTCCAGGCCCCCAAATAAGATTCCCAATTGACACAGCTGTAGAGTTCAGTCCTCAGACAAGTGTTTCAAGCCAAGTCCTCCACCACCCTTCTCTGTGACATAAGTGCAGTATGCCCATGCTCCAAGTAGCTGACACACACACTCTCTGAGATTTGTTTTTCACACACACACACACACACACACACACACACACACACACACACACACACACACACCTGGGAAAGGTTGGCACAGATTTCTTCATTCTGCTACCTTTTACCCAGACTATAAGTTAGTTAAACTGCCACCAGCCAGCTACTCTAAGGCTATTACAAGGGTACTCAATTATACTGAATAAAATTAATATTAATACAAATGGTAGTGTTTGACCAATGCAGCAAGGCTTTCAGCAGCAGCCACAGTGTCACCAAATAAATATAAGTACTCTCAAAGGTTAAAATATACTCTAAAAGACCAGCCAAAATGAAAAATTTAAATATATTTAATAATAAATAATAAAATAACATGAAAATACTAAATGTCTCAACAATAAACACCAGAGTTTCAATCACAGAAAATATTAAAAATAACACTGATGGATAGATTCACACAGATATAGAAAAATAGTACTTAAGTAATCTCACTATATTTTCCTCACTGATCTAAAGAATTACTATTCCTGAAGCAAGCAAGATGAAGTCGGTGAGTAGTCCTCCTTCTTGATCAGGTTTCAAAAACAGAGTGCCCTTAGACTTCTGTCTCATCTAGTACTAAAACATTATTTCAGTGCTGGTTTACAGAATAACATCACATACATCTGGTCATCTCACTCTAGTTCCCACATTGCCCCCTTTACTAGAAACTGAACCAGAATTTAGCACATATGTGTTATAATACACACAAAGAGCTTTGCTAAGATGTGTTATATCATCTGAAAGCTATTAAACCATTTCAAAACGTCCACTCTTCCACAGTAGCAATTAGTTCAGCCCTAAGGACAACAGAATAGGATTCCTAGTCCTAGTTTTCACAGACATTTTGTCTCTGGCTGCAATCAGAACTCTAAGATACAGTCTTTATAGCCTAAAATTGTCTTTCGGCTTTTCCCGGTTAGGGGTCGCCACAGCGGAAATCCGGTCTGCTAATGATTGGCAGTAGAGTTTTACATGCTGGACAGTATTTAGAGCCTAAACCAGATAATTTAATTTCAGAGTATTTTTCAAAGTTAGCTGGACTGCGATTAACATCTTCTCCTCCAGTATCCTCTGTTATAATATATTCATTTCAACAGTTACAATACAGTCTGACATACAGATGCATTTCTTTTCTGCCCAGCAGGACCCACTGTTAGTACATTTTTAACACAAGCAGCTTTACAAATAAGTTTCAACACAAGCATCTGTACAAATCAGTTCAATATGCAAATGAAATATAATTCTTTGAAAACTCCAGCTAGCTATGTTGGCATATGTTACACATCTACTCCCCTACTTCTACTGGCATAGCTGGCAATTCTTAATATCATTGCATCTCTCCCCCCTTTGAAGACTCAAGCTATTTTTTTCAAGTGACCTTTGAAAAATGTGGTTTGAGGGATATGAGCCTGTCTGGAAATACATTAACCCATATCCTGTCTTGAGATCCCATCTGCAATAGCATTTACTGGCCCCACTACAGTGCTGCTCTAACATGTCATATGCCTGCAACCCTAGGCTACAACTTAATAACTTGGCATTTTGCTGGCTGGCTCTATGTATCCCTCTCAGACTCCTACTGCCAAACACTGCAAATAGCACCAGGGCCTGCCTATCATGGTAAGGCTTCATCATGTTAGCATGGTACAGTTTGTGCCCCTGCCTCCTGCCTAGCAGTTCTACCATGTAGTTAATATCACTATCCTTCCTTACCAGTTTGAAGGGTGCCTCCCAAGCTGCCTGTTGCTTATTATGACTGAAAGGAATGAGCACCATAACCTGCTGTCCCACATCATACTCTTGGGCTCAAACATTCCTGTCATGCCAGACTTTTTTCTGCTGCTGTGCTCCTGCCAGATTCTCCTGGGCCAAGCCCATTAACTCCCTAAGCCTTGTCCTGAGGTTTAGGACATATGCCACAACAGACTCCTTATGGTATTCACACTCACCCTCCCAGTCACCATGAATCAAATCTAAAGACCCCCCCCCGTCTTATGCCCATACAACAACTCAAAGGGTGAAATTCTGTGGATTCCTGGGGTACCTCTCAATATGCAAACAGCAGATGGGCCAAACATTTGTCCCACTTTCTCTTAAACTGGTCTGCAAATGCCTGTAGCATGGTCTTCAGTTTAGAGTTTAACCTCTCCACAAGACCATTAGTCTGGAGGTGGTATGGACTGGCCTTTAGGTGCTTTACCCCACAGCATTCCCACAGGCAAGCCAGTAGGTCTGATATGAAATTGGCACCTCTTTCATTCAGTATTTCTCTCAGGAAACCTACCCTGCTGAAAATCTCTAGCAAAGCATTTGCTACCGTCTCTGCCTCGATGGAGGACAGGGCCACTGCCTCAGGGTATCTAGTAGCATAATCTACTACCACCAGGATACACTTCTTCCCTGTGGAACATGGTGTACTCAGAGGCCACACACTATCCATAGCTACGCTCTGAAATGGCTCCTCAATCACAGGCAAAGGCATCTAGGGAGCTTTGATCTTGTCTCCTGCCTTGACTACTTTTTGACACTGCTCACAGGTCCTGCAATACACTGTTATATCCCTTGCAATTCCAGGTCAATAAACGTTCTGTATAATGCATCTCTTGATATGCTTTATGCCCATATAATCTGCAAAAGGAATGTCATTGTCTATGGCTATAAGTTTCAGATGGTAGGCTCTAGGCACTACCATCTGCTGGATTACCTTACCTTCTAGCTCTCCCTCAGGGGTCCACTACCTATACATTAACCCTTTGTTCCAGTATACATACTCTCCTTTTCATTGAGGATCCAGCGCCTCCATAGCTATCTCCCTCAAGCCTCTTAGTGTAATGTCCAAGAGCTGAACCTCTCCTAACTATACTTTTGTTACCCTTCCCAGCTCCCCTTCCACAGGAAGTCTGGTATCCTTTGAAAGCAGTGCCTCTCTGTCAGCCTAGGTACTACCACTCACCTTTGCCCTTGCAGTCATTCTGTCCAAGGGAACATCAGTACCTACCAGCAGCTGTGGCTCACCTTCAGGCTCACTGCTACAGGGTAGCTCCCTCCCAGAAATAGCCACCTCTCCAGCCCTGGCTTCAGGTGTGGGGTCTGTCTGGGTACGCCCCAGTCTACCAACCCCACATGCCTGTTTCCAAGCCTGACTGCATGTAACTGCATGCACACAAGGTACTGCATTATCAAAATCATTCAATATTAAGACATCTGCAGGGATATCCTCAAACACACCTACTTGCTTGCTTTCTTTTCCACCTTGCCAGTTAAGGTGAACCCTAGCAAAAGGCATTTGTGTGGACTTCCCATACAAGTACTGCTCATCTTTAACCACTGCAGTGTTCACAATGATTATGTCAGAGGCTGTGATTCTCACTTAGCAGTGGCCCAATTTCCATCCCCAAGATAGGATATAACCTCTGGTGATAGTCTGGTACCACTGTTGTCTCCAGACAACTTACCACTGGCATACTGTTATTCCCACTTGCTGACTCCCCCACCTTTTGTTCCTCACATTGCCTCAGTGGACATCTGTATGCTACGTAGCCCCTCTGGTTACATTTAAAACATCTAAACCTTGATCCTGACCATGTACCTGAATTAGTGGCTTCCGTTGTTGCTTGTGGACTCTGTTGGTGTGGTTTAAGCTGCCCACCATGGGATCCTTTATATCTATGTGCAGCACTGGGTATCCCCTTCTTGTGCAGTGATGTCCTGCTTGCAAAGTAGAAATCCCCTTTTTTTCGCCAACTCATCTGCAGAGTTACACTCCTGGACTGCCAACCAGATTCTCATGTCCTCAGACAAAGTGCTAAGGGCTTGTTCCCTCACCAAAGGATTTATCAGTCTTTTAAAAATGGTGACCTGACACCCACTCACCCTTCTATGAAAATACTTGCCTAACTAGCAACATAATCATATACACTTTTCATCTGTGCTCACAAAACTTTTTTCTGTAAGCTTCAAGTGTTAACGTAAAACATTCCAATAAGAATTGCTTTACCTTATCATAGTTTAAACAATCAGTATCAGACAATTTAGAAACAGTAATTACAGCTTTATCATGGAGTAAGGGGGGGTCAGGAACCATACTCAGAGCCCTTGGTCAACATTGTACTGTTTACATACCATTCTGAACATATGAATAAAACTATCAAAACTATCACCCTCTGGAAACTGTGGAAGAACATTATTGCTTCTGGGGTTCGGGTATTCCCTTCCCCATTACCTCCATGACCCTGCCAAAGAGTCAACATCTCCCTCTCATGTTGGTGCAGTTTCTCATTTTCTTCAGCCTCCAAACACCTCAGACTCTCTGTTGATTCTAATTCCATCTGTTTCTCCTTTTCTTCAGCCTCCAAATGCCGCATTCTCTCCACTGCTTCTAATTCAAAATGTTTGTCTTCCAGTTCCAGTCTCTTTTACTCCAGATGGATTTTTAAGTCCTACTAGGAAGAGATGAACTGCCCTGTTTCAGAAGGCTGCACATTCCCATCACCAGACTAGTTGTCAGTGGATGCTGCAGCTGTGATTAAGGCTAAAATAATTTCCTCTTTAGTCAGGTTGGCATGCAACAGTCTCATTGTCTTCACACACCTTGGCCAACTGGTTGTGTCACCTTGCTATAGTCCTCTGTGGCATCTTTGCCTGCTTTCCCTGACTAAACTAAACTAAACTAACAAAAATAAATACAACGGTTGTGAAAATGAAACTCTGTAATTTTACCTTGTGGCTGCTAAGAATACACACACATTCAGCGACAACTGCCTACAGGCTACAGAAGTTCAATTAATATCCCTCCACTGCCACCAATATGTGATGTCCCTCCTCTGGGTCAGTGATCAAGGAGTCTCATTCCTCACCATGGACAATGGAAATGGACATTCACTTGGACATTTCCTCTTTGGCTGCAAACAGAACTGTAAGATACAATCATTATGGCCTAAACCAGGTAATTTAATTTCAGAGTATTTTTCAAAGTTAGCTAGACTGAGATTACACTCTTCTCTTCCAGTATCCTCTGTTACAGTATATTCATTTCAACAGTTACAATACAGTCTAACATACAGGTGTATTTCTTTTCTGTCCAGCAGAACCCACTGTTGGTACATTTTTCACACAAGCAGCTTTCCAAATACATTTTCAACACAAGCATCTGTATAAATCAGTTTGATATACAAATGACATATAATTCCTTACAAAACTGCAGCTACTTATGCTAGCATATGTTATACATCCACTGCCCAACTTCTTCTGCCATAGCTGGCAATACCTCACATCATCACAAGTTATTATAAGGTTTTGTCCTTCTTTCTCATACTTGGAGGAAAAAAGTACTTTAATACCATTTCCTATCCTGTGATTTTTAATCAAAAAGAATGTATACAAGTAAGTTGAAAGGCTTTATACAAGTATCTTGTTTATATCGTTTACAATATAACTCATAATGGAAGCAACTGTATTAGACCTCCACACAGGCAACATTATTTATCCTTTATTCCCATAGTCTTACATGTTTTCAAGGAAATTCTAAACAAAAATATATGCATTTTTTTTAGTTCTGAGGAGGGAGTAAAATCTGTAGAACTTTAAAGGAACGTGCATTATGTATGACAAGTTGAAATCTATGTTGTCTGATGATGACAAATGCCATGGAGGAGAAGCCATTCTAGTCTTTTGCTTGGCTAATATGGCTTGATGGTGGCGAACACATGGTTCAGTAAGAAAGACAGTCCCAAGATCACATACAAGAGTGGCCAACATGTAACTTGGGTAGACTCCCTAGTAGTAAGGAAAGGGCAATGGAGTAGAATTAGATATGGCAAAATCATCACAAGTGAAACAGCTGGCCCACAGCATAAATCACTGATGGGCACAATCAGCTGTAAACTGTGATCAGAGAGAACTTTAAGGTCAACAGAGACTATTTTGCAGAGCTGGAAGTTGACTAGAGTGGAAGCAAAAGAGATCAAGGAAATTCACAGGGTTCTAGCACTTCAGAAAGAAGACGAAATAGGTGAAGATGAAGAAGAATACTAATATCTCAAGGCAGCATGTGTTAAGACCATGGAACAGATATGCGGCCAAGCCAGATATGGAAATAAGGTACATAAGGAAAGCTGGTGATGGAATGCAGATGTCAAAGGTTATATAAAAAAGAAGGAATGAATGAAATGTGGGAGATATAAATGACAAACCAGGCTAAGAGGGAATACTGGTTGGCTAACAAACAGGTTAAAGAATTAGCAAACAAAAAGAAAACATAGCATCAAAAGCACATATAAACACTGTCAGGTTGCAGGGCAGAGATGGGAAGATAAAGAAAATAATAATCAGACTCCCTTCATATGGGATGCCAGCAACAACCTGTTTACTAGTCCACAAAACATTAAGGGCAAATGGAAGCACTATTTCAAGCAGCTTCTGAATTAAGAAAACTATACAGAAGTTATACTTTCTCAGATACAGCCAACAATAAAGGTGGAAGAAGAGTCAACCACAGAACAAGAAGAAAAAGCAATAAGGCAAATGAAGTCAGGGAAAACAGCAGACTCAAGTGAGGACATGGCTCCAGAGGGTACTCATGGCAGTATGAAGAGAAATGCATATCCAAGGTGACTGGAGAATAAGCATTCTAGCACCAGTGTGCAAATGGGACATTCATAACTGTGGGCAGTACAGAAGTATCAAGCTCCTATGGAAAATAAGCAGTTCAGATTCAGATCAAGATGCAGCATGATGGATATGAAGTTTGCATTGAGAGTGATTGTGGCAAAGAAGCAAAAGATGAGAAAAAATCCAATTGCGCATTCCTAGACATGAAGAAAGAATATGTCAAGGTCCCAAGAAGGCTGATTTGGGCAGTCCTATGATGGTTCAAAGTCAAAACAACATGATAATATTGGTGCAGTGTATGTATAAGAACCCAATGGCACAGGTACAGCCAGTGTTTTGTATCACATAGGGGTTCCCAGAGGGAATGGGGGTTCATCATGGGTTCAACTCTGAGATACTATTGTTCATAGCAGTAAATGTGGGAACTCAGAAGAAGCTGAAAATGACACACAATGGAAAACAGTGGAACAGGTTAACAGCTTCAAGGATCTGGGAGAGGTGGTTGAAGAGAAGGAAGTCTGAATAAGGAGGTTAAAGCTAGATTTAGAGGTGCTACAGTCAAAAGGCAAAGTGTTTGGGGTACAATGTGACAAAATCATGCCTAACTAACAGAAAAGTAAGGTGTACAAAATACTCATGCAGCTAGTACTTCTGCAGTATAGTCAGAGAAGTTGAGCTACAGGGGATAGAGATGAAGTGCTTGAGATGAGTGGTAGCATGTACATTGTAGGACAGATGAAGGAATAAATGACATTAGGGCAAAAGTCAAAGTAGCTCCAATTGCAGAGAAGGTCAAAGAGAACAGATTACAGTGCTTTGGACACGTGCAGGAAAGCAGACAATGATTTGATGAAGATATGAAAAAGACAGGAAGAAGACGAGAGGAAGCAAGAACATAAAACAAAGAGATGGACGGTTTTTATGGCAGAAGACCTGCAACACACAAGCATAGCTCTTTAAGAGTGAAGAGAGTGGAACCAAATTGAGAAATGTTGAAGAACTGATGCAGCACATCGACCCTCTGTGGAAAATGGAAAAAGGGGTTGATGATGATTATGATATGCCATTTTGTCAACTGAAACAGCATGAACAGTATGAAAAATGCTCATGAGCTCAGTTTTATTTGAAGTAAAATCTAGCAGCTATATTTCTTTAGAGCTATTCATTTTTTATCCCATGGGAACATCTTATTCTATCAATTTTATTGTGCTGTATAACGTATGTGTTCTTTCTACTGACTACTTCCACCTTGTGTCTCACTATTTTTTGGAAAAAGCATGAGTCACTGAACCATCAGTTACTTGTCTTGAGCAAAAGTTGAAGGGCATTGTCCTTGGTCTAAGATCGTATAGTTCTGGCACCAGAAATTGCATTAATAACTGTCATTAATCGGGTAGATTTTACTACGGAGCAAGGGTTTTTGTAACAAGAGATATATTTGGAAATTTTTAAAATAAAACATGAGTTTTCAGTGGTAAAAATCAATAATTTCTGCATTTTAATACGACATGTTTAAAAGAATAATGTATTCTTATTTGACAAAGATACTTCTCATCTGAGTGGAACAGAAAGTTGTCCAGCAGCAGGGACCACCATGGTCCCCTCTTATGTGAATGTGGTACACTTGGGGATTTCAGTGCAATTCACTGCTTAATTTAACTGTACCAAATTGTCCCAAGTCATAATACAGAGGTCTGGTCATAGCATGTTTGCAGTGACAAAAATACTTATTTGTCCGGTGAACTATATATGATTTGTTTTATTACTTCTGATATGACAACAACTCGGTAAATATATATTCTGGGCACACAGTGCATTCCCATCCGCAGCAGGAGCTGTATACTTCTAAAAATATTAAGAAATTATACTGCAACATGCCGCCTTGAGATTGCATAATGACTGTGAAACAGCACATTTGATAATGTCCATAAGGCAGCTCCCTTTGACATTTCTGAACATAATATTGCAGGAATTGTAATGGGATACTTAGGTACAAAATGAACTTAAGCCTGCCATTCTGTCATTAGAGATCAGAGTGCAGTGGAAAGCTGAATAAATTGTACCAGACCATCATATCAGCACAATAATTTGTGAAAAATGTGTCTTGTCTTCTTTTATTAAATATTTATTATTTTTACTTCTGTTATAAGACAGCTCAGAATGCACTCCTGCCATAAGCAAAATGCATATATCCCTTCATAATGGTACTTAAACATAATGTGAGATGGCAAACATAGGTTTGCCTGTAAACCAATATATATAGTTCATTGAGACTTAACATCCTAATTTCCATTATTCTGACTGTGCCTACTGTTACATTATTTAGACTGTGAGGCTGCAGTCTGTGCATGTGTTTTGATGAACAGTTGAGTTGGAATGTTTATTTAATGGATAATGTGGGTGAATTCCAACATATGGGGAGTTAGATGCTTTTCTCCTTTAAAACATGAATTAACCATCAGGCAGTTTTGTGTTTCACTGATAGGTTTGTCAATAGTTTGTGATTAATTTGTTAAGTTCTTCAGGACAGGAAACGAAATCATCACAGTATAAGTTGATGTTTGATACAGAAATTACTGTAAAGTTGTATATTTGCAATTTGTGTATAAAAGTCACAAACCAATCCCCCTTTCAGAGTATTTAACAAGTTTTTCAGAGAATTACAATAGGGTACACAGGTAGATAAAGTACTCATGACTTCTAGGTTACCTTTAGGGATTTCTACCAGCTCTTTGAAGAGAATGTACCACCCTGTCTCCTTCATGAAAAGACAAACCCACCACCGCAAATAGCACAAGTAACCAAAAACTGAGGGTAATGCTACTCAACGCCAGAAGTCTAAACCTCAAAATGCATGCACTTGAGGCACTGCTCAGTATGGAGAACATCGATATCTATGCAGTAACAGAAACCTGGTTTAAGGCTCCAATGAGCACCCCAGCACTACCAGGCTATAACTAATACCATACGTTTCGGCCACAGAACTCGGACCGAAACACAAAAGGCGGGGGTATATCCATATTCATCAAGGATACCCACACCTCCAGGTTAGTGGCGCAGCACGATGTCTCAGAGATCATCCATGTGAAACTAACAATGGGCAAAACTGCAATTCAAATTGTAGCTTGCTACAGATCACCCACCATGACCCAAGATCCCCATTCCACGTTTCTGGAGACACTGGAAAATATGAAGGTCCTACCAAATGCCCTAATATTGGGTGACTTCAACTACCTAAACATTAACTGGGAGAACTACTCAAGTACTAACTCCCTTGCCCAACGCTTCCTAGAATTTATAAACTCGAACACCCTGGATCAACTGGTCAACACCCCCACCAGAGGTGACAACATATTGGACCTGGTCATCACCAACATGGGTGACCGGTGCTCCACACTGGAGATCAACCCCTAGCTGGTTAGATCAGACCATAGACTAATCACTCTGGATATCCACATTCTGCCCCACCCCCAATCAAGGAAACCACTGTGAAAAACTTTTCAAAAGCAAACTTCATGTTACTTAAGACCAAGGTGGAAAGGTTCACAGGCCCCATGCTAAAGGACAATGCTGTCCAAGTTGCTGAATCCCTTACAAAGGCACTCTATGAGCACCTGCAAGAATGCATGGATTGTGCTATCCCAAGCAAAACCAAGACTCACTCCTCCAAGAAAAGGAAACCAGTCTGGTGGACCCCTGCCATAAACAAGCTATACAATAGAAGGAGGAAACTAGTACAGAAAAGAGTAAAATCCCAAGAAGGAAAGACATCCCTGATCAGTATCAGCAAGAAACTACAATCCCTCATGAAATCATCCAAGGCTAGCTTCAAAAGAAAAATTGCCAAGGACTCCAAAGATAACCACAAAGTATTCTTTAGCTATGTCAAGAACCTAAGTGGAAACTCTCACATCTGCTCTGAGTTAGTGCAGAATGACACAAAATACACTGAACCGACTGATATTGCCAACATTCTGGCAGACAGGTTTAGTGCAAACTTCACCCCCCTCTCACCCCCTAAAGAGCCCATAACTATACCAGAAGAATGTAGAGCCACGGCAATCACTGACACACAGGTTAAAACAGCCCTATCCAAAGCCAAAAATACAGCTTCAATGGGACAGGACGGTGACCCAGGCTGTGTCTTACACGAGCTCCAAAATGAACTAACCCCTCATCTAAACACACTGCTCAAACTCAGCCTCTCTACAGGCTACGTACCCATAGAGTGGCGCACAGCAACAATTATCCCGCTCCACAAAGGTGGAGCCACAACGGACCCCAGGAACTATTTCCCTATAAGCCTGACAAGCCTGGTCTGCAAGGCTATGGAGAGCATCATCATGGAACTCATTAACAGGGACATTGGGAACCTCCATACATTGGACCCTACCCAGTTTGGCTTTGTTAAGGGCAGATCATGCCTCCTAAACCTAGCGGACTTCTTTGAGACAGTTACCAAGGCTTTAGATGAGGGAAAAGAGGTCCACACAGCCTACCTAGACCTTGCAAAGGGTTTCAACACCATTCCCCATTCTGGTATTATAGACAAGCTCACCAGCCTTAACATAAACCCCTACATCATGAGATGGGTTGCCAGTTGGCTAACGGATAGAACTCACACGGTGAGAGTTGCAGGCTCTAGGTCCGACACTAAACCGGTTACAAGTGGCGTCCCCCAGGGCTCAGTCCTGGGACCCCTCCTGTTCGGTATATACTTCTCAGAGGTACAGGCAAGCATAGGAGGACTATGGCTGACCAATTCACAGATGACTGAAAACTGGGGGCCGTAACTGACTCTCCGGCTGATAGAGACATTCTCCAGAAGGGTCTCACTGAGACGGATACCTGGTGTCAAAATCATGGCCTCAAGCTAAATGCCAAAAAGTGCATAGTCATCCCTTTTGGAAAAAAACAAAGTACCCGTGGACTACCACATACGTGGTAGCACCCTAAATACAGAAAATGTAATAAGGGTCTGGGGACTCAATTGGATAGTAATCTCTCCTTTGATAATAATCTTCTATGTGGCCCACCTAATCACAAAAGGATTCACATCTAGAACAAAAGAGGTTATTGTGCCCCTCTACTCATCATTCATCAGACCCATAATAAAGTACAATGCCCCATTTGGGATGTACCTTACAAGACACCTGCAACAGCTGGAAAAACCACAGAAGTACCTCACCAAGAGGATTACTGGCCTCAAACAGATGCCCTATGCAGCCCGAATGAAGAAACTCCAGCTGTACTCGGTTGCATACCGCTTACTCAGAGGTGATCTCTGCCTGATGTACAAGGCCATGTCCACCCCAGAATTGATGGAATTGCTCCACCTAAAAAAAACAAATCCCCGACAGCCATACGCTCTAGAGATCTAAACCTCACCACAACGATAAATAGGATGTGCTGGAGGGATAGATTCCTGTCCCAGAGACTCCCCATGCTTTGGAACAGGATTCCAGTTTACATTAGGCAGAGCCCCTCACTAACTCTCTTCAAGAGAAACCTTGACGAGTGGATGGGAAACAGAAAATTTGCCCTGGGGATCACTGCAGTGGCTCTGCTGGATAGAGGCACAGGTAACTAATGGCTCTGCTGGACAGAAGCACAGGGAACTAATCTAAGGGGGAGGCGAAAGCCAACACATTCTGGCTAGGCTTATAGATGCCCTCGGGCAGAATGCCTAGTACTTACCTATAAACCTATAATAGGCAGTTATGGCCTTGTGATATTTGCAGTAATAAAACAATGCACATTTTTTTTAGTAAAATATCTACATTGTTTTCACTTCTGATATAATAAAATGCTCAGTAATTTTTTTTTCACATTGTTGCAATCTCAAACCTAAGAAGATATCATATACCCTCTCTTAATATGTCCAACTATGATGTAACATGCCTGAAAGTCACAGTACAATGACTATGTATGCCTATGTCTAACAAAAACATGAACATTCAGATACACAATTTATCTTCGACTGCTATTCTGCTCTTCAGAATTTCTGTACACGCCAGTCCACACTGCTTCACACACATTACAGCGCAGACTAAATGAGAGTTTTACTCATCTGCAGTGACAAAACATGTTCTTCTCTGGTGATTGTAAATGTGTGTGTGTGTGTGTGTGTGTGTGTGTGTGTGTGTATACATATATATATATATATATATATATATATATATATATATATATATATATATAGATGATATAGATTAGATAGAGATACAGGTATAGACAGATAGATATATCTATATATATATATCTTTTGCTGCCTTATAGTACTTGATTCTTCATTTCTGCTTTCATTTGGGGTACTTTCTGTGAGTAATTTGCTTGTTCTTTTAATGTCCACTTGGAGTTTATTTGGGACTTGATGTTTCCTTAAACTTGTCTGAAATAATCAGTTCTCAATACTACATGAGTGCATATATTTGCATCTTGCAACAGACTGATATCCAATGCATCTCTCTGCTGTGTACCCATTTACTAGAAATATGATACATTACCCACAATGAGGAGAAATCATAAACCCATCCCTAAAGTAAATCAAAAACTGTTACTGTGAAATTATTGTGAATGTCTAAGTTTAATAGAGACTGTCTAGAGCCTGTTTGTTAATTCATGACAAAGCTTTCATGGTATTATCCAAGGATACTTAATTACAAAATGTGGTTAGGACTACCATTCTTCTATTTTTATTCCTTTACAGATTTCAATGTGGGCCAATGCTTACTTTAACTCTACAAAACTGCCCTTGTCAGAAGCAAGAGTTTAGTCATGACGTTCCTAACAACAAAACGAGCTGTTATCTTTGGAAAATGTATAAGATTTTTGCTTCTAATATAATGACAACTCAATAAAGACGTAAGTCTGGATGCATGCTAAATTCTCCACCCTTAATAGAAAATATACTCCAACTCATAACACTAAATAACCCCCTGGAATATGTAAGACTCCCTGTCTCTTATCTTCATTTTGCATAAGACAGTACTTCTGTAGAGAGAGTTAGACACAATAAGCTGTAGATACTTGCTTATGCTGATTGGTTTAAATTGTACTAATGCTGATATTATACTTCTGTTATGTTTTTTTCTCAACAACTTGTAAATATTTATTCCATTTAATTTCTTTGCAATTTTCATTGTAATTTCTTTGTAATGTCAGCATTGTGTTTAACTGTTATAATTTGTAATGCAGAGGTTTTCTCCCCAGGCTTCCACTGAAAATGGATTCTTTTGGCCCAGTAGACTTTCCTGGAAAATAAAAAGTAAATAAAATAAATAAAATAAATTAAATAAATAAATAAAGAATATAGTGCACCATGCCAAATTCTGACAGAGATAAAGATGTGTTTGCTTATGTCTAAATGGTATTATCTCTACTTTGTTTGGAAGCTCCTGTTAAACTCTTAGACAATATTCCTTGCGGACATAGCAACTGTTAGTGCGTTTCTAACTTTATGGATTTCATTGCATCTCATCTGAACACTGTACAATGTACCCCTCAGCAGGGAATTTATGTTATACATGCAATGACTGCAAACTATAATCAAATAGAAATACAGGAATAATTCATATAGGCAAGGGCAAATTCTATTCTCCTTGATGTCCTAATGCTGAATTTCTATATATCAAGCATCAGCTGCCAATAAACAATAATCAGATTCAATGCAAGCTCTGCTAATACTAAATTCCTGCCACAAAGCAGTCTAGCCATTACCACAAAAATCAACTAATGAGGGAGTAGCACAAAAAATGGATAGTCACCTGAGCTAAAGCTGGACTAACTTCAATAACAAATAACTAATTATCTTCCAATGACCCCTGTTATGGCAGCACAGTGATAAAGAAGACAGTGGAATGGAATAAAATTTGTCCTACATTGTGGTAGGGGATGAACCTCAACACCAACAACCACAGAGACAGTGGTCTGACTTGATTCAGCAGACCTTAGTCTCGTAGTCACAGTAGCAGCCCTCTAAAGTCATATATTTTAGGTGACTCACTGTGTTTCCTTTTTTTCTTCCAATTCATCTTTACCAAATATTTAGTCTGTTCTACTTTTATTAACCAGGGCTCACAAAAGGAGAATACAAATGAACTGCCTGTAACTTTCAAGGTCTTTAGGCTAAAATCTTATTAAAACTAGTACAATGTTCATAACGCTGTATAGCACGATGCCTTTTTAATGAAAAAGACACAAGTCTTAAGAAGGAAGCTATTGCTGACAAAAGCACTTGTTATGAATTTTTTCTTTCCTCAGAATATCATTAGGTACCACTTCAAAAGTGTTAAAACCTGCCTTATAAATAATCATAGTAATGAAAATGTTTTACTTAGCAGTGCCATTAACTTGTGCCTGGAAATGACCAACCATTTTAAGAAGTCAAGTAGAGAAACCTTTTAGCACAAACAAAATGACAGTGCAGCCACATTCCTTTATGGACACCCAACTCCTAAAATGATCTGGTCAGAAGAGTGACACCAACATCTAGATAATCCTCCAACATGAAATGATTTTGCAGTACTTGTTATTTGTTATTTTACTTCTGTAGTGTCAAAGGGTCTGATAGTTCTTTCCTATGAGTAAGCAAAAGCAATTAAAAATAATCAAGTTTTACTAAAGAATCTTTAATTTTACTTTGCTTCATTGTTGGTGTAGTCATGCAGGACTAACCCACCTTCCCCAATTTCTATTAACCTGTATAAAATAGATTTATTACAGTTAATTAAGTTAGACTTATGTGAAGTTAATTTCCTTTCGCCAGTCTGATAATGGAATGCATATAAATATTGCAGAAATGCATGTAAAAGTAATGTTTTTGATGTGGTCTGCTACTATACGCTCTACAAAGTAAAAGTACATTGGAGCAGATACCCTTTCAGTCACTAATGAAACATTTCCATCCTGAGTCCAGTGTATCTTTAGCTAAAAAGTATATTTAACAAAAGATAGCAATATAATATTATAGAAAGCAGTTTTATGTGCATTTCTCTGAAACTACAGTGTTAAAGATATTTTTTGAGTCAAAGAACTGCATGCAAGTAAATGTACAGCATGCACATCTTTTCAGACGACCTTTCAGTATAATAATTCATCACTTCAATCCCTCCACAGATACCACATTTTTCAAGTCACACATGTGGCCCATCAGGCTCTATGAGGACTGCTAGTCTAAAATGTGCTTTAGGAGCATGTAGTTCACTGTGGAACTTTCCAAAATGAATAATGGTCTAGAAAGGCAACAGAATAACAGGAGCCCCTGTTAACTATCAGTTGAAAACTGCCACAAACTACCCAATAAGGAAAAAAGTGCAACAGTGCCTACAAGAACTCTAAACTGGCACACAGGATACCAACTAACAACAAGTTTAAGCTAGGAATGCACCGTAAAGGTCAAATAACACTACTGCCTAAGATAATATCACCTTACAACACCATAATAACTGCAATACAAAGTTTAAATAGAAGAATTTTAACACTTAGCCAGAGCCAAGAGAAGCACAACTGAACTCGTCGACGTGGCAAACGAGATCTGGGGTTTGTACTGGTGCACTATGGGATACCTGCTTAGCCACGAGCCAACCAGAAGTTTTCGAGCTTGTAAATCGGCCGAGTCAGAGCCGAGGATTGGCTCCGAACCCATATGTAAAAATGAAGGTGAGATTAGACTACACACCATCTCCTGTTAGACTCAGTGGGAAGGCAAATTAAGGGTTTTGTATCTTGTTCAGCCTGACAACTCACAATCAGCTTTCTTTATCCTTTCAGAGTGAAGGAAACATTTTGCTTCAACAGAATTAGAATGATTTTTAGATATATTTACAAATAAGTTTCACAGTTTGTGATTATGCACAGGAGACTTTGTTAGAATTCTCAATCATCCATCTCTCTCTCTTTCTGATAAAGTGACTTGTGTTGTCAGTACGGAAAGAGGTTGGATAGTGAAAATTAAACTTGTATAATCCATTCAATTATGCCCAATGAGAAACATATCAATGTGCTGTGAATATGCTGAAATAACGTATATAATAAATTGTTATGGTAGTACTCCAGAAGTAATGTTAGAAGCTTTAAAGGCCCCACGAATCATGTTTTTTTTTAGAACATACTTATAAATTCCTATTTGATGGATATTGATTCCCTGGGATAGTATTAAATCAAATGTAAAATAATAAGAGACTGTGCAAGCTGTCATTATTCATGTATTGACTGAAAGTGCAAAATGTGGGACACTGTTAGTGTGCATACAGTATGGAAAAGTCTTTCTAGTTTAGTTTCAAATACTTTGCTGAAAAAAAGATCCCTGTATCATATGAACTGTGGGTGATTTTGCCAGTTACATTGAAATACTGTGGATTTCCCATCTTACTGCTATTTGTATTACTGGTCACAGGCATTATATGCAGGTTACTACAAAAACTGGACTTAATGGACCTTTTAAGTATTGTATTAGCTTACTGAATATAAGTATTAATGCTGATTCTTCTGCAGTGTTTATTCCAAGAACTGTTCCAGTTACAGTTTTGGTCCACTTGCAGCATGATTAAGCTAACACACACACACACACACACACACACACACACACACACACACACACACACACACACACACTCACAGAAATATATATTGCTATTAATGCTAAACATGTGATGTTATTTCTTTTTGCTAATTGGTGTTGGTTACTCTCTCACTTGTACTTATGCTTTTCAACACGTCTGTTTACTAATCGTATGTTTATAATAAATTCAGACTATTAAATTAAAATTTCTTCTTGTGACTGTTAAGTTTTATTTATACAAAATAATACACTTGCAAGTTAATCAGGTTTAAAAATAGACATATTTTGACTTCATCTTGGAATGCAAATAGTGCTTGAAGTGCAGCAAAGCGATATGAGATATTTGGGTTTACTATCAAAACCTTGAAAGGCATTCCATCGAGTAATGACTTACTTGAAAAATAAACTTGAAAATAAAAACATTGAAAAAGCAACGAAAGGAGTAAAGTTGACAAGTCCATATTCGACATAGTTGGCATTACCTTGCATACCTTACCATCCAGACATGTCCAACTAACGTTTTGCAAAGGGGCAAGCCCCCCCTGCACCCCCTAAACCCCCCCTGCTTATTATATATACAAACTCAGAGATCACACTACAGTGAGGAAATGGGTACATTTCCAGATCCCCACTGTAGTGGGAACTCCATGCAGAACATCCACCTCACAACAGCGAATGCACACTAGCATTCACTGTTGTGGAGGTGACCATTTTCGGTTCAGCCTTCTGTGAACTAGAAAATAGCCTTTTGACTATCCCAGTTCAAGTGAATGCCATCTGAAAATTTGATAGCAAACCAATATTTTCATATATTATATAATTACATTTTGGCATGTCTGTTTGTGTCTTTCAGCTTTTCCCGGTTAGGGGTCGCCACAGCGGAACTCCGGTCCGCTAATGATTGGCAGTTGATTTTTACGTACCGGTTTGCCAGGCCTGACGCACAACCTTCAATGAAGGTACACCCATTCACGCATATCTCCACGCAGAAGACGCTCTAGCTGAGAATCGAACCGGACAGCGTCTTACTGTGAGGCGACAATGCTACCGCAGCACCACCACCACGGGATAATTACATTTTGGCATAATGGGCCTAAAAGATGCACTGTCTGATGACTATGATCTTTAAAACTGTTTAAAAGTCATTGTTTCATAGTGCATTCATCATCTATCCCTGCAAGAGAGAGGAGAGGTATATCAGCTCTGGTTTCTAATGAGACAGATATGATAAGATATGCATTTTCATGACCTTAAAAGAAAACACTGGATCACAAATGGTAAATATTCTGACTGAATGTGTCTTATAGCTATCAAACACTTTGCGCTGACCTAAACTATTGTTTAAGTTAAGAAATATTTAACTGGTATTAATGTGTTCATAGGTGGAATTCTTTTTTAAAATAAATTTTTGGGGGTGATTGGTGCTATACTTTTTAGTAAAGGGACTACATTTTAGAAGTTGTTATATAATTCCAGAAATCATGGCTATGGTACCTTATGGAAACTTAGCTTTATTCATGAACTGCATCATTTGATGGCAACTGCAGAAAATGTTCACAATCACCAGAAGTATTTCTGGACTCTGTTGAGAGTCTTACATTGCTTTCTATTTTAAACAAGATCATACATAAAACACTCTTTATTTTTCTAAACTGTCTGGATTGTTATTTCTTTCAAATGATATACATTTAATCCAATATTGTGCAAAACAGAAAAATGTGTGTCAGTATGTAACTTATACACAGAAAATTACAAAGTTGTGCTTGCTTATGTTTCACAACCAAAAATGTCAGGCAGAATTTCTAAACCGTGATGCTAGAATGTGACACACTGGCATGCTTCCATCCATTTAATCTAGTTTTCATCCCAACAACAAAATAAAATGAAATAGCATGACTTTATACCTCAAAGAAAACTATAACTACCCCAGTGTAAGTGTAATTGAATTTCTGACTTGGGTCATAAATACAACTGATTATATTTGACATACCTAGCTTTTATTTTCATTTCATGTTCTCACCTCAGGCATTCTTTCCTGTGTCTAGTTTTTAGGCGCAGCATGTCTGATTAAAAATTATTCTGCTATAATAGAAGTGTATTTCCATTCACACAAGTCTTTTATGAATAATCATCCCCACGCTAGAATAAATTCTGAATAGATAAATGCCTCATACAGTAACTGAAAAGCACGCTAAAATCCAAACTAAAGAGAAATGCATACTCAGTTTGTTCTGCCTGTTGTTAGATACTTGCAGCTTACACTTGTGATATAGATTCCTTCGACAGGATGACTATGGAAAAAAAAGTTGTGCTGATTTGTAATTACAGGCTTATTTCCTTGGTTGGTATGTAAGGAAATATGCCTTACTATACTTCTTGAAATGGGCCTAAAAGTACACTGTAGATCTTCAAACTCTGAGGGGAAAATAAAGGTTACTTGACACAGGTCCATTGTCAATTTTTACAGATAGCTTGCAACAATGTGCATTTTCACACTCATGCAAATACAAATTTCCTTATGTCTAACAATGCTTTCATTATAACTTCAATATTTCTGAGTTTATTCTATACCCTGTAATCTATGTAAAAGTTACTTTTAGATGCTGTCTTTAGCCAGCCTCTAAACAAGCATGCATTTTCAAAATGTAACCAAAGAAAGCTGGAAACAGCGCACTCAAACCGCACTTTATTCTGGTAACAGAAATAAATCCACAAGTTAATCACACAGTAAACGCTTTAAAACCAGTACATGCGTTTTCGTCAGCTAAGAGCTTCGACTTCATCAGACAAAAACAATTAATTAATTCACCTTTATATAGCAAAATTCAAAGAAAAAAAGACCAATTAAAAACATAGCATCCTGTTTAAGCCAATAGTAATAGTGACAACCTAAAGAGCTCATTATAATAAATCATTAGCTTGCTAAAAAAATGACATGTAGGACCTGTTAAACTTTCTTTTAAAAATTGTTCTAATTTGTAAAACCTTTTAAAATTGATTAAAAAATATGTTTTAAATAATTGAATTTCATAAAACCAGTGTAAATAGATAAAATTGTTTTGAAACCATTTATTATGTTGATATGAATGCTGGATTATGTTTGTGAATAGGAAAGTGAAGAGTGAACAACAGTGCCATCTACTGTTCTTTGAGAGTAATTTAAAAATACTGTATTTCACACTTTAGTTGATCTCAATTTTAGAGCTGGGACTATAGAAATACATTCATTTAGTCCCGGTTGTTTGTTGGCTTCTAATAGTATTTGCCAATAAAGTTCCCTGTATTCAAGCCATTCTTCCCAGGGACCTCCTCTTGTTTCTTTTTTCACTTGTTCCAAAACAAAAAAGGAAAACTTAGCCTCCTTGCAGGTTTTTGGATGTTTAAACAACGCATTAGTGTCCTTTGCTTTTTGTATTTCGTATAGATGTTCATAAATTCTCCTCTTGAGTACTCTTTCTGTTTTCCCAACATAATAAGAGATGCATCTTGAGCACGTTGCCAGGTAGACCACTCCCTGGGACTCACAGTTGAATTGACCTGTACTGTATATGTTTATATCTCTGGCTTCAAGAAAAATTTCTCTTTTGTTAGAAATATAGGGACATTGTTTACAGTGACCACAATGAAAAGTTCCATGGGAGGTATTGCTGGATCGTGTCCTCTCTAGATGGTTATTAATTTCTTTTGTTTGATTATTTTCTAAGACTTTTTTTATGCTACGTGCATTCTTGTATACCATTTTAGGTGCTCTTCCTTTTATGTTTGGAATATCAGAAAAGGAAATAAATTTTTCCCACTCTGTTTGAATCATTCTTTTTATCTTGGAGTTGAATACATTGAATTTTAAGACAAGTGCTGATTGATAGTCAGACTCAGCTGGGGTGTTGCTCATGTTAATGTTTGACCGACCATCTATGATGTACTCACTTGTACCGTGGTCATTATTGTTGGTCAAGCATCCCTTAATAGGTTTGAATTTTGTCTGTCTATGTTGTTCCACCTCTGTTCTAATATCTTTTATAAACTCAAGTGGGTATCCTCTGGCAAGGAACATAGCCTCTAAAATGTTACATTCAATATAAAAGTCTTCGTCCCTGCTCGTCATTCGACAACCTCTTACAAATTGTCCTTTGACAATATTTTTCTTGCAATGAGGCGGGTGTGCACTGTTGAAATGCAGGAAGGAGTTGCAAAAAGTATTCTTCCGGAATATTTTAGTTTCGAAGTCTTTTGAATTTTTGTTCTTTTGGACCTCAACGTCTAAATATTGTAGCTTGTCGAAAGAACAGGAGTGTGTGAATCTCAAATAAGAGGTAGTATTATTAATATATTCCAAGAATGCAGTCAATTTTTCACTACCCCCTGTCCAAAAAATGACGATGTCATCAAGAAAGCGTCGGTATAAGGACCAGTATTGTTGAAATTCTGAATTTAGAATATAAGGACCAGTATTTTCAAAATGTCCTTTCTTACATTTTGCATACATTCTTTTCTAAAAGTACAATCCCTTGAACTTATAACACTTCTTAAGGGTCAACATATTTCTTAGTAAATGACCTTAAAATAGCAGAATTCCATAGAGCTCAGAAGTCAGTGGAAGATAACAGATATGCTCAAAGGAGTAAGAATCAAGCAACATTTTATATGATTAGTGTAACAGCACTGCCTTGGCTGCCTTTGTAACCAGTGACTCTGTCTTTGTTCTTTAAAAAACAATTAATTTATAAAAAATAAGTAATCTTTAAACAAAAGTAAGTACACAAATGTGTAGATGATTTGTTTTGATTTGGAATAGCACAAAAGAACTTAAGTAATTTTTACATTATTTAGAGGGCACAACTGATTTTTTACATTTTACTCTCAATAGTTCATCTAGTTATATAGATTTTTGAGATGTCAGATTGACTAGGAATATGGAAGGTGCTACTGAGACTTCTATTTTTAGGAATCCCTGTTGGAAAAAAAAACACATTATTTGGATCATAGCAATATGCATCCCAAATGAGTTTTTAATAATATTGTTAAAGGACAAGGACATAGAGCCTCCAGGTTCTATACTACTGATGTAGACCTTTACAATGAATTAGATTTGTTAAAACATAGGTTAGGGTCCTTAGCTTATAAAAGCAATGAGTTAACAAATGTGTTAGATAAGGTGAAAGGCTTAAGGAACACACAAGGGAAGCCATGGCTGTATAGAGAGTCTAATCAGACAACAGTTCCTAATAATTTGATGACAGGTCCTTTGAGAGTTTGTTTAAGATATAGTAGTGATATTAATGCTATTTGTCGTGTTATTGAAGATAATTGGAAGATATTGCTAACGGATGATAATATTAAGAAATGTATCGGCAATAGGCCTTCTTTTGTTTTTAAGTACAGTTTCAACTTGGAAAGAATACTTTGTAAAGGTTCAGTTAGAAAACAAAAAATTGGAGAACCTTCTAGTTGGGGACATATCCCTGCCTACGATGCAAGGCTTGTTCGTATATTAATACTGCCAATAAGTTTATACATCAAGTAATAGAACGGGTTTAACACCCATATTTATATACGGATTGTAACACTAGTAATGTCATTTACCTAGCTATGTGTAGGTTATGTTCCTCATTCTATGCAGGTAAAACAAACAGGAAATTAAAAGATCGGATCTTGCAACATATGGGGGATAACAGGACAGGAGCTAAATATAATTCCCTAGCACAGCATGTTATTTTATATAAAAAACATAGTTTTTCATTCATTACAATTTGCCAAGAAATACTCTGACTGGAGTAAAGGAAACTAGTTAGACCAACCAGACCACCAGTTATACCCGTTCTTCAAGAACCTGGAGGAGGAAGGTGGGAGGGAGTGTAAGAACAAAGGCGAGATGAACAACTCACATGGAACGTTATGGTAAGAACATAACTTCTTTATGTGAAGTTGTTCAATCTCACCGTTTGTTCTTACACGTGGGTAGCGTCCCAAGCACCCTAATCCTGGTTGGCTCATGGGAGTACATTCCTGAGAACAGTGGAACCAAAGGAAGCCCCGTCCCTGGAGGCCCTGTCCACTTTGTAATGAGTGATAACCGTATGAGGTTTGGACCAAGTAGCAGCTGCACAAATAGTGTCCAAAGGCAAACAGGCTGCATGAGCCAGAGATGTAGACACACCCCTGGTGGAATGTGCTTTCACACTATGCTCTAAAGGTTGGTTTAGTTGATGAATATACATATTTTATGCAATCAGATAACCACTTAGACAATGTAACTTTAGCTACAGGCAGCCCCATTTTATTGTCCGCATGAGAAACAAAGAGTTGTTCCGATTTCCTAAACTCCTTTGTTCTGTCCAAATAAAACCTCAATTGTCTGTGAACATCAAGTTTATGTAACATATATTCTAATTTATTTGAATGGTGTCTGAAAATGGTGGGCAGTTCAATAGACTGGCTCAAATTGACCTCGGAGCAAACCTTAGGAAGAAAGGTGGGATTTGTCCTGAGAGACACTCTGTCGGGATGAAAAACCAGATACGGAGGCCTGATAGAAAGAGCTTGTAGTTCTGAAACTCTACGAGCTGAGGTAATAGCCACCCAGAATATTGTTTTCCAAGAAATGAACTTCAAGGGACAAGAAGATGTGTGTTCAAAGGGGGAAAAAGCATACGCTGAGATAGTGTTAAATTTAAATTCCAGGGGGCAACTGTTTGTCTGACAGGTGGCCTAAGGTGATGAGTTCCTTTCAGAAAGGCTTTACATAATCTGTGAGAGATAAGATTAGACCCTTCAAATCCCAGGTGAAAATTGGATATTGCAGCCAATTGAACTCTTACAGTGGCTACTGCTGCACCTTCGTGAAAAAGCATAGTCAAAAACTCCAGAACACTATCAATAGGAGTGACATAGGGATCAATATCATGTTGAGAGGCCCAATAAACAAAATGTTTCCATTTGCTGTTACACAGTTTTCTGGTGGAGACTTTATGAGAGAAGACCAGAATATGTTGCACCGCGGAAGACAAATTATATGACCTGGCTAGGATGGGAAGTGCAGCAGCCAAGCTGTCAGTTTGAGGGACTGAAGAGAGGGGTGAAGAACTCCTGACGAGTGAGTCAGACGGTCTGGCACTGGGTCCAGAAACCAAGGTTCTTCCAGTTGATATTGATAAAGGAAGGGGAACCATATCTGCTAAGGCCAAAAGGGGGCTATCAGAATAACAGTCCTTCCTGAGCCTTTTGCTTTCTGTAAAAATCTGGGGATCAGCGGGGTTGGAGGAAAGACATAAAGGAGACCCGAGGGCCAATCGTGTACAAGTGAATCCCTTGGGCTGTCCCTAGGAGGATGATTCAGGGCAAAGTAGCTTCTGCATTTGGCATTCAGCGGGGATGCAAAAAGGTTGCAGCAAGGCTAGCCCCATTTGTGGAAAATCATTTCCGTGACTTCTTCTTTGAGGGACCACTGGGGGCAACAGAATTGCTTTGCTCAGTTTGTGCGCTATCACGTTGGATTTTCCTGGGATGTGAATTTCTATCAGAAAGCACCAGGTGGATACAGCCCATGGCCAAATTCTCAAAGCTTCTTGGCATAAGGGTTAAGACTTGGTTCCCCCTGTTTGTTGATGTACCAGACCATCAACATGTTGTCCATCTGGATCGCAATCGTGTCCCGAGGCAGAGAGTGGAAGTGCTGCAACGCTAAAAGCACCGCTCTCAACTCCAGGACATTGATGTGCAAATGAGATTCCATCTCTAACCAGGTACCTTGGGCAGTTCTTCCCTGAAAAAGCTCCCTCCCACCCTATCAGGGAAGCATCTGTGGTCACCGTGACTATGTGAGGGGGAAGTACAAATGGTCAACCTATTGTCACCTGGTGACTGTTCAGCCACCAGAGAAGGTCCTTCTTGCAAGCGTCTGTCAGTAGGATCTCAAAAGACATTGGGAGCTGTTGATAAGACCACTGGGTGAAAAGCAACCATTGGAGTATCCGCATGTGCATCCGTCCCAGAGGAACCACTATGAGGGTAGCTGCCATGGTGCCTAAAAGTTTTAAAACCTGAAAGGCGGGTACTCTCTTTTCTTTTAGCAAGTGGGACACCTGACTTCGTCGAGAGATAACTCTTTCTTGAGGTAATCTGACCGATACGGTGGTGGTGTCTAGATCTGCTCTGATAAAGGAGATATGCTGCAATGGTAATAAGGCAGATTATTCGAAATTTATGGTTATTCCTAACCGAGAACAGAGATTGATTGTATGATTCCTGGAAAAAAATGAGTTGATGCCTGGTGGTGGCGGACAGGAGCCAGTCGTCCAGATACGGAAACACCCAGAATCCTAAATGCCTGAGATGAGCCGTAACCACTGCCATGCATTTAGTGAAAACTCTGGAGGGCTGAGGTGAGACCAAAGGGCAGTGCTCGAAATTGGTAGTGACTGGCCCCCAGCCGGAAATGCAAATGATCTCTGGAAGGTCTGGCCATTTTGATGTGGTAGTACGCATCCTTGAGATCTAAAGAGCACATCCAATCGCCCGTTCCCAGGAATGGGAGTATCGACTTGAAGCATGACCATCTGGAACTTTTCCTTTTTTACAAAAGTGCTTAACTTGCTGAGGTCTAAAATGGGCCTCCAGTCCCCCATTTTCTTTGCAACTAAAAAGAATCTGGATTAAGTTCCGGATCCTATCTGGTCCACTGGGACTGGCTGGATAACTCTTTTTTCTAGCAGCTTTTGGATTTCTATAGCTGCTTGATCCCGCAGACTGGGTTGAACATCTGGGATTCTTGTTCTGACTGGTGGGGACTCTGAAAAGGGGATGATGTAACCTCTGGTAACTATGCTTTGTACCCAAGAATCTGATGTAATTCCTAGCCAGGCATCTGGGTACAAAGCCAAGTAACCCCCGACTGCCTCCAGAGTGGGACAGGAGCGCTGATAAGGCTTGCCAGAGAACTGCTTCCTGTTGCCCTGGTTTTGTGGACCCCTTCTGCTGCCAAAGCAGTGTCTTCCGTTATTGCCCCCTCCTCTGCCCCTGAAGGGGGTTCACTACGTGTGTTCTGGCAAGCTCCTTGGGACTTCTGGAACCACATTTTTCCGCCTTTCTGCCCTTCGGGGTATGGTCTAGTAGGGGTGGAAAAACGGATTCTTATGGCAGATAGAGTCTTTCCTTCCTGCTCACACCTAGTGAGAGTCTCCTTGACTTGGGGCCCAAACAAAGTAGAACCATCAAATGAGGAGTTGACAAAAGAAGACTTGAAGGCTTCCACAAAGGGCATAAGCACATCCAGGACTGTCTCTGCAGAGCTATCACTGAATCTGCTGCTCGAATCGACCCATCGGCTGCATAGGAAATGAGCCGCATGGACGAGTTGACAAGGGAATTAAGGGTAGAAAGCTGAGCCGTCACCTTCTCAGAAATAGCTTCATCTTTAGAATATCTACAAGTTCCTGGAGGAGATCTCACTGAAGACGGGTAAAATGGGTTAAGTAGTTAAGCGATCTCATGGCAAACGTCGCAGAACTAAAAATGCGATTCCCATATCTGTCCATAGTCCTAGAATCTCTATTAGGAGGATGGACAGTAAAAGAGGTCTCTGACATCTATTTCTTGGTGGCCCTGCCACCACCATGGCATCAACAGGGCCTCCTTTAGTGAGGTACAATTTGTCTTCAGGGGAAGTGATGAACTTATTGGGCCTCAGAGGGACTGGTTCCATGAAATTAGGGGACTCCCAAGCCCTTCAAGCAACCAGATCCGTCAGTTTGTCAAAGGGCGGAGTAACCCAGGAGGTGGAAGGTTGAGACCCAAAAGCCTTCAGGAGCACCGACTCATCCTCAGTAGGGGTAACAGACTGCCAGTCACCCCTCTGTTTCCGTATTTCCAGGATGTCTGCAAAGGAGACATCCTCCAAAGGGGACAGTGGGGACCCTTCTGATTCCTCTAAGTCGGTGCCTGATGTCAAGGATTCCTGAGGGGAATCCAAATGCCTCCTCTTGTAAACTGTCTTTCTGGGGACCTTATCAGTCTGGTGAAGTCTCAGTAGAGCAGGGTTCACCCAAAGGTGTTACCTGAGGCTCTGGGTCTCGACGCTTAGTAGAAACCTGAGATGTAGAGGCAGAACATGGTATTTTAGGGGAGGAAGAGGAAAGACCTGAGGAAGTGAGAGTCTTGGCAGACATTACCCTCCTCATGGCATTGAAGGCATCGGAGTCTCGACCCAAGGACCCCGCCTGTTCTGAGGAAGAAGGCGGCTTCCCTGGTGCCAAGACCAAGGGCTCCGAACCCGAGGACGGAGCCGAGCTCATCTACACCGAGGCCTCGAGAGGAAGGGTCAGAACCGTCGCGTCAGTTTTACTCTCCCCCTCGGAACTGACGGAAGAGTGTCGGCTCCGAGACTCTTTGAACGGCACAGAAGAGATCAGGCTCGATGGAGCCGAAGTCACTGAGGCAAGACTCGGCTCTGCGGGTTCCACAACCATCAGATCTTCCTCCTCTGGCTTCGAAGGCATAGGTAAGCTCGGAAGAGTAGTCACAGGCAAAGGGACGGTAGTAGAAATCGAACCCAGTTGGGACAAAACCAAAAGTAATTTGGCCAATGCCAGTTTCTCTAAAAGCCTCTGCACCACACGATCCACATCAACACCTGAAAGGGTCCTAGAAGAACAGATTGAAGGGACCGAAGAAGCCACAGATCTAAGTAATGGAGACTTCAACACCTCTGACACTGGCTCCAGCTCAGAGGGTTGGCTCCGAAACATTGGTTCGGTGAATGGCTCCGATGACTTAGGAACCGGCAACCGCACCTTAACAGAGGTGCTTGGAACCGAGGGCCTGGGTTCCGAGCACACCCTTGAAGACTTTGACCCTTTCGAAGACTTGGAGGTCTGGTCAATCTTATCCAAGGCTTCCTGAAATTCAGGTTTCAACAGTCCTCTATCAATTAGCTTTCTTTTTCTTTCAAGTAATACTCTGCCACTAAAAGAGTGGCAGATAGAACAATCCTCCTGTAAGTGTACAGGTCCTAGACAATATAGCACAGGACACATGATTGTCCGTAATAGACATTTTCTGCCTACAGTCACACCTCTTGAAACCTGACTTCTGTTTCTCTTTTTGGTCAGTCATATTAAGCAGCACACAATTATCTAAATATTTATAGCAAAAAACACACTATCTACAGACTAAGGATAAGGGATACAATTATCTAAATATTTATAGCAAAAAGCACACTATCTAAAGACTAAGTATAAGGGATAGGGAAATCAAGTTGTCAGAGCCCTGTTCAACTATAGGAGTGAAGCACAGAAGTGCCTAGACGAGAAAGAGGGTAAGGCCCAAGAGCAACTGCTCCAACAACACAAACACAGCTAAAATCCACACAACAAGAGGGACACAGCCCTAAAAAAATAACAGGAACAGATTATCTATCAAACAGAATATTAACTCCATGAAAAATATCAGTACAAATTGTCAAAAGACAGAAAAAAGAATTATACTGGCCCGAGCTCTCTGGAAAACTTGCGATCCATTGCAGCGGCAAACTAGATCTGGGGTTAGTCAGAGAGCATCATGGGATAGGGACTGTGCCTTGAGCTACTCAGAGATCTTAAGCTTGGAAAGCAATCGGCTCCATACCCACGTGTAAGAACAAATGGCGAGATTAAACAACTTCACATCATTTGTTTTGCAGGGGGCTGTACCCACAGCTATGAAGATTCTGCTCTCACATCTCACCAAATTAAAAGTACTAACTCTGAGATCACACTATCTTGGGGGAAAGAGAATATCTGGCTGCACTGAAAAAACAAGTTTCCCAAATTTTCCCAAAGAACTGTGGTCTCAGACTTAGTATACTTTGTGAGAGCGTGAAGGACACAGGCTCTTTAAAATAAAACTAAGTTCAATTTACAGGAATGTAGTATTTCTCAGTTTTGTGTGTGTGTGTGTGTGTGTGTGTGTGTGTGTGTGTGTGTGTGTGTGTGTGTGTGTGTGTGTGTGTGTGTGTGTGTGTATATACACATATCTATCTCTTTCTATGTATGTATGTATGTATGTATCTATCTATCTATCTATCTACCTACCTATCTATCTATCTATCTGTCTATTTCTCTATGCATACTCACACACTTTGATGAACAGGTTAGTCCCACTACGCTAATGGCCTCTTTTCATGAAAGACCCAAAATGGCATTCACACTGACATGAGGAAATTTGACATAGGCATCTGGTAGCTTTCTTTACTCTTTTTGAGCACTAGGTGGTGAGAGAGGGCTGTCACTAGTATTTGGAGAATTCCAAGATGGAGTAAGAAGTAAACATTGCTGCTGGAGAAATTCTGGAGAGAATCACAGCAAGATGAAATACCAGTTACAGAGCTGGAGATTGGAGGTATGGATACAGAGATATTGGAGAACTTAATGAAGGAAGGAGAACCAACTGAAAGTGAGGAGGTAAGCTGGAATGCAGTTATGGACTGAGTGCTGCACAAGCAATCTGAAAATAATCTGATACTGTTGCAAAGAAGCAGTTTACAGAGACTAAAAGTATAAAGGCATATTTGGCTGATGGACTAATCAGTTTTAAGCATGTACCTCATTAACTGGGTACTGGGAATGAGAGAAATGAAGTATAGAAAAACATATGCAAGAGCTGCACAGCAAGGAACAAGAAGCCGTATAAAACATGAAGAGGTGTTTGTGAGCATCAGAAGGGAAGCAGATTCAGAAAAAAAAGACCAGTGGTAAGAATAATAAACAAAACCTGTGCTACCAGTGAAAGGCCTGATATTATGGACAATATTATGCTTGAATTAAGATTTACTTTAAAAGACATAAGAGCTTTGATACATTTGAAACTTTATCACATGGGGGAAATTTTTCAGATAGAATACAAGATGAAATAACTAACATATTTGGAAATACTTTATTTTGCAGAATTTTGGCTTGCAGATAAAAAGAAAAATGACTGCCCACCTCATTACTTCAGACATGGAAAATTTGAACTAAAACCTTTTTTTCTTACAAAACATGATAACGTGCATGACATAAAGAAAATGCATGATAACAAAAATGGATGGAAAGGGAGGTGGGAAATGTGGGTTACACTGATTATGTATGATGGCAAATTGCAACATATGTTGAATAATATAAAAATAAATGGAAAAATAACACCTATTAGGTGCTGGGCCCAAACAAAGACTTCCTTTTATAGTGAGGATGAAACACATTTGATTCAGAAACATACAGAAAGAAGATGTGGGCAATGTTGGGAGCAAGGTTGTTTCATAGGAAATGCAGTGAGTCTAGCTATTGGTGGATTGAATTTTAGTGCTGGAAGAAGAATGGGTAATTGAAAAAGAATCTGAGGGAAAGAAAGGCAATATGTTAAAAGTAATATTCAAAGTGAAAAGGGTGATGCAGGTGTGGAAGAAAGTAAAAGAAATATAACTCAAGGTGAAGAAAAAAAGTTAGGGGAATGACTAGTGGTAAAAGAGCTTCAGATACAAGCAGAATACAAGTATGTTGAGTTAGCAAGTGAAAAAGAGGAAGATGGTAACTCAGAAATGGGAATAACAAGACCTGTTCATGGAAGGGTAAGAAGAAGAAAAACAAAAACAACAACAAAAAAAAAAGCAAAAAAAAAGAGAAATGGATCCAGTGGCATAGCTAGAGTTTCTACCACCTGTGGCTGTCTTTGAGTTTGTTGCCCCTCACCCCCCCCACAAAATCATGGTCAAATGGGGCCCCCCCATACACAGCCCTCCCCTCCCTGCAGCCATTCCAGTGTCCCATTACTTGACTATTTCTCCAAATTTACCATAAACACTGTAATGTGCATACTGCTTTATGCTTTACTTCTACAATGATTATTTGGATTTCATTTCAAACTTTTATTTTAAATTTTATAGCACAAACACTGATAGATATCTGCCAAACAATGCAATACAATCTTACAATGAAAACAGATATAGCATTAAAACTTCTCTGCCCTTGAAACTCACATTCATTGAAACTTACATATAAAAGAAAATGCATCTGGCTAGTGGTGGGTAAAGTTTATCTTTGGGCTGTTTTCAAATCATAGGCCCCTTGCACACATATTTATGACCATATAAACAAACATGTATCCTTTGATTCACTTTCCTGATTGTATTAAATTATATTCTTTGTATAATACAGCACACTTGTTGGGGCATGTTTTAAATTTATTGTTTTGAAGATTTTCCAGTAAGCAATGAAACAAAATGTATAAACCAATAATGACAAAACTGCCCAATTCAGAACATTTCTATCATAAAAGTCTAGTCACACTTCTGTCATTATAATCCACCAATATCAGTAAACATGTAAAATCTCTGCAGACGTAAAAGTCATCTAAATAAATCCACATTAAAGAGATCTGTACCTAATGAAGAGGTTGCTGCTAGCAAACAACTTTATATTTCATATATTTCATTGTTTCATCTACAAATAAAATGCCTGTTGCCCTTGAAGAATGCACGCATGCAGGTCACTCCACAACATCTACAAATACAACTCTGTCACTGTCCATGTTGGTGTGAATGACCTGAGAAGTACATCCCTAGACTACATGAAAAGAGATACGGAGGAGCTCTCGGATCTTGTAGCCCAGGCAGGTATGACCCTAGACCTGAGTAGCATCCTGCCATCACCCAGAATTATACAACAGTACAAGGACAAAATTATTAACTTCAACAATTGGCTAAGCTTGTGGTGTCATTCTAAAGGGATCCTGTATCTGTCTGCCTGGGAAGATATGGTTGACAGATCATGATGCTTTGCCAGAGACGGCCTGCACCTGTCGCCCCTAGGATTCTGAATACTGGCTAAGGCTCTTGCCATCTCTATAGTTTCCTTTTTAGGCAAGTGGCAAATGCCAAATTCATCACCGTAACAGGTACAAGCAAGCAAACTCTGAGGGTAATGCTATTCAATCCTAGAAGTCTAAACCTCAAAATGCACTCACTCGATGGCACTCCTTAAAATGGAGAACATTAACATCTGTGCAGTGACAGAGACATGGTGCAAGGCTCCAGAGAGCACCCCTGCATTACCAGTCTATAATTCATACTACACCTTTCGGCCACCTAACCTGGACTGAAACACTAAAGACCTAGGCGTGTCCATATTCATTAAGGATATCTACACCTCCAGGCTAGTTGCTCAACATAATGCATCCGAAATTATCCAAGTGCAACTAATACTGGGCAAGACTGCAATCCAGGTTGTAGCTTGTTACAGATCCCCCACCATGCCCCAGGATTCCCACTCTTCATTTCTTAAGATCCTGGAAAATATTAAGGTACAACCCAATACCTTAATTATGGGCGATTTCAATTACCGCACCATCAACTGGGAAAGTTACTCATGTACCAAATCATTCGCTCAACATTTTCTGGAATTCACAAATTCCAATACCTTGGATCAGCTTGCACTCACCCCCCACTAGGGGGGTAACCGGTGTTCCATGCCAGAGGTCAACTCCTCGCTGGTCAGATCTGACCACAAGCTAATCATCCTAGACATCCATATCCCACCTCCACCCCCCATTAAGGAAATCACCGTCAAAAACTACTCCAAAGCCAACTTCATGCTTCTTAAGACAGAAGTGGCAAACTTCATGACACCCATGCAGACGGAAAATAGAGGTACAACTTCTGAATCTTACACAAATATACTGTATAAGCATATACATGAGTGCATGGATTGTGCCATCCCCAACAGAACCAAGACGCTATCCTACAAAAAAGGGAAGCCAGTCTGGTGGTCCCCTGCCATAAACAAACTCTACAACAAAAGGAAGATACTGTTGCAAAAAAGAGTACAATCCCAAGATTGCAGGAACTCCTTGGTCAGCCTCAGCAAGAAGTTGAGATCCCTTATAAAATCCTCCAAAGCCAGTTACGAAAATAAAATCACCACTGACTCCAAAGACAGCCACAAAGTATTCTACAGCTATGTCAAGAATATCGATGGCAACACTCAGATCTGCTCTCAGCTACAGCACAATGGGACTAAATATACAGAACCAACCGATATTGCCAACATCCTGGCAGATAGGTTCAGTGCTAACTTTAACCCCCTCTCACCCTCCAAAGGGCCCATCTTAATACCGGAAGAATGAAAAACCCCTCTAATCAAGGATGAACAAGTAAAGACCACACTCTCCAATGCCAAGAGCTCAGCATCCATGGGACCACGCAACATCCCAGGCTGCAAGAACTATAAAAAAAACTGGCACCCCACCTAAGTACCATGTTCAATCATAGCCTCATCTTAGGCTATGTGCCTACTGAATGGTGCACAGCGACGGTTATCCCACTCCACAAAGGTGGGGCCACCATGGACCCCAGAAACTATCGCCCCATTAGCCTGATGAGCCTGGTCTGCAAAGCCATGGAATGTATCATCTTGGAGCTTATAAACAAAGACATAGGTAACTTCAAAACCATGGACCCCACTCAGTGTGGGTTTGTAAAAGGTAGATCATGTCTACTAAACCTTTGAAGCAGTCACCAGAACTGTAGACAAGATCAAGGTAGTACACACAGCCTGTCTTGACCTTGCCAAGGCTTTTGATACCATCCCCCACTCTGGAATTATAGATAAACTCACTAAACTGGGAATACATCCTTATGTCACAAGATGGGTGGCCAACTAGCTCACTGGCAGAATCCACACAGTAAAACTAGCTGACTCCAAGTCCGACTTCAGACCAGTGATGAGTGGAGTGCCACAGGATTCGGTCCTGGGTCCTCTCCTGTTCGGCATCTACTTCTCTGAAGTGCAGGCCAACACAGAAGGCCTTTGGCTAACAAAGTTTGAAGATGACTGCAAACTGGGAGCCAGAATAGAATCACCTAATGATGTAGACATTCTACAAAAGGGCCTCACAGAGACCGATGCTTGGTGTCAAAGTCATGGCCTCAAGCTCAATGCCAAGAAGTGCATTGTCATCCCCTTTGAGAAAAACTTGCTACCCATGAACTACCACATAGGCGGTATCTCACTAAATACTGAAAGTGTGATAAGAGACCTCAGGACACAGGTGAACAGTAGTCTCTCCTTTGATAACCACATCACCACAGTTGTCAGGAAATCCTTCTATGTGGCACACCTCATCACAAAAGGGTTCTCCTCTAGAAAAAAGGAGGTCATTATTCCTCTCTACTCATCCCTCATCAGACAAGACACCAACAACAATTGGAAAGGCCACAGAAATACCTCACTAAGAAGATTACCGGCCTCAAACAGATGCCATATGCAGACTGTCTCAAAAATCTCCAGCTCTACTCCTTTACATATCGCCTACTCAGAGGTGATCTCTGTCCAACACACAAAGCTATGTCAAACCCAGAGCTGTTGGACATGCTACAATTAAAGAAATCCCAATCTCTCTGAACCACATGCTCCAGGGACCTAAACCTTGTCACCACAATAAACCGAACATGCTGGAGGGATAGAGTCCTGTCCCAGAGACTTCCCATACTCTGGAACAGACTACCCATTCATGTCAGACAGAGGCTCCTCATTGGCCCTCTTTAAGAAAAATCTTGACGACTGGATGAGAAATAGAAAATTCACCCCAGGGATCACGTCTGCAGCGCTGCTCGATAGTGGCACAGGAAAATAATTTTCTTGGGTGGCGAAAGCCAGGGAACCTTTTTGGCTAGGTTTATATAGGCCCCAGGGCTGATAGCCTAGTACCTACCTATGAACCTGTGAAGAATAAATTGCTCATGTTACATTAAAACAATGATAAGCTAGTAATATTGCAATATGGAATGGATGGCAAACAGATAACAGGTTCATAATTACTAGGTATCTCCTCCAAAGGAGGACATTCTCAGGACTACAGCATCCACCCCCCCCCCTTTAAAGTACAACACAGTACAGTATCAGCAATCCATCTACATACCATGGAAGAAGAACCCACAACCTTCTGCATCAAAAGCAAGTATACTACCTGTTGTGCTACTAACAAAGAAAACAGACTTGGCATAAGCAGCACTAAACTTCTTTTCCCTTGAGGCTTTCAGCTCCTTGTAAAATCCACTGGACACTCAACTATATCTCTCAACTTTGCAGCACAAGAAATCTGGAAAAAGCCAAAATTTATTGGGGGGGGGCAAAGGTCCAAAACCAGGGACACATTTTAAACATTGCTTGTATAATCTTAGAAAGTTGCTAGAAAAAAATGCGTTGTGTTACCATGTTTTTCCTGAAAGATAGGAAGAAAAACTTAAATGGCTATCATTATTTAGTGAATTCAGTTCTCACTGATTTGCCAGAGAACCACAGATTTTAAGAGGAACAGACCAAAAGTATGAGCCAATCATTCCAGATATTCTGTGAAAATCTGGATAGTTGAGAGCTATGGACTCATCTCCTTGCATCACAAGTGTAGTATGCTTAGATAATTCAGTCTCTTGTTTCTTGTACCTAAGGAACAGGGTTTGAGCCTGAGTAACATTAACCATCAGGTATACCTAACTGGGGCAGTTTACACACAAATTCCCAATCCCACTTAGGAACAGGTGAAGCAGCAAAATTCTACCCCCTTACTTGGAGCAGGTGAAGCAGCAAAATTCTGTGTTGTTGACAACAATAAGAAGCAGAACAGCAAAAACAGAACATGATGCTATGGGACCATTCAAAACAGTGAGCAAATGTGGTAAATGTGACAGTGATAGTCCCAAAAATGCAGTCCCTTACTTGGAATAGGTGAAGCAGCAAAATTCTGTCTTTTTGGGAGCAGTAAAAATCAGAACAGCAAAATGGTGTACTGTTTTAAGATGAGTAGGCAGAACAGGATGTCTGTGTGACAATGCACACACAGATGTGATGCGACCAAACTGGAAGAATAGGACATGATGCTATGGGACCATTCAAAACAGTGAGCAAATGTGTTACAGTGACAGTCACAAAAGTGCCACCCGGGGCAGACCCCCCCCCCCCCAGCTATGCCACTGAATGGATGGCTTAGGTATTTTAGGACTAAATGCAAACAGTATCAGAAATGAAGTAAAAAGCGTAATGGTTTTTGAATGGTGAAAAAAAGATGACTGTATTATGTTTGCTGGATATAAGATGTGTTATGCAAAAAAAGAAAAGAGAAAAAAAATCGAAGTTGTATGGGAAATGATATTATATGGTCAGTAGGATATGAAACATGTCCTGGGTTAGGGGTGTTAATAAGATAAGATGACGTAAAATATCTGATGTAACAATTTTGGTACTGGAAAAGGGGATGATATGTGACCTGAGGAAAAATGGACATTGTGTGAGACTAATAGTAATTGTATTTTTATCTATTGTCAATTTTGTTGCTTCTGTATAGATGATCAAAATATTGTTATCATATTGTTTAACTATTTGCTTTTCTGTACTGAATGTGGAGCTTTTCTCCCCGGGCCTCTGCTGTAAATGGACATGTGTCCAGTCAGACTATCCTGGTAAACAAAAGTAAAATAAAATAAAATAAATAAATATACTATCATTTCAGAAAGAAAAAAATATGTTTGCAGAATTAAAAAAAAATATGTGACAGTAAATATCAACAGTAAGGAAAGATGACATTAACTGTAAAGTAAGAAAAGAAAATAGTCAACATGTCAGTAGTAATGACCGTGGAATTTACGTACAGGGTAAGAAAAGAAAAAATAACACAATGTGTAAAGGTGATAAAGTGATGCAATGTGGACATTTTAGAATAGGAAAACATAGAGAATGGATGTATAAAAAGGGGGATTTTTACAACAGAGAAAGATTATTTTATGTATTCAGGTGACATAAAGAAGTAGATTTGTGTTAGATCATATGGCAATATGGGCTGTGTCAGGTCATAATGAAGAAATAAAAAAAAAGAATAAAAAGGAATAAAATGGTTAACAGATGTAAGTAAAAAGAAGGAAATGAAGGAGTGAGGTAGTAGATTATTGAAAGAGCCCATGACAATGAGAGTATTCTATGAGAAATGGACACAATTGTGGGTAGTGGTTAAACAGAAATATGAAAACAATTTTGGAAGTACAGAGAAGGATAAAAAATAAACTGGAATATGAAAACATACTGAAATATTTAGAGAAAGGAATAGTAGAAGAAAGTGCCAGGGTAAAGGAAATAGAAAACAAAAAAGTATGAACAAAATTAAGAAAAAAATATGTTCTACAGACAGAAATGTTTTTAAAGACAAACAAGGAAGATTTTTCACCTTTTTTTTTTTTTTTTTTTTTTTTGGAAAGGAGGTGCAGAAAGGGAAGGAGATGGAATAGCATATAAGAATGGAATAGTAAAATGCAAATGAAATTATGAAGATTGTAGAAAAAAGTACAAAAATATATATGAAAGAAGTTGAAAGGGGAAGATAGGAAGAAAAAATATTAAGATATTTAAATTATTCTCACTCTTGTCTAGTAGATCAGCAGCCATGGATATGCACTTCCCAGTCTTCTCTGTTGCCAATCTGGTTGAGATGGGTATTTTGAGACATTGAGCCTCATGTACACGGACAACCCACTTATTCTTATTAAAACAGATAAAGTATGCGAGAGGTAAAAGTACACTTTAAAGTTGATGGCAAAACTCTCTCATACAACCAAAACTAATCCTGCAGGGGTTGTCAGTGACACTTGCACCATACCTACTGTGCAGGGTAAAGACCCTACAAATAAAACTACTTATGCTGAGGCACTTAATGCTAAGACCACCTGCACAAACAAAATAAAAAATGAGTCCCCAGCTATCATGTAAACACTCCATTAAAACACCACCCACAGCTACCCATAGTAACACTGTATCCAGTGCCTTTACCGCTAAGCTCATAGGGCAATTCAGCACATAACTAAATTTCCTGGTCACTGGTGATTCTATAGTGAGGCACAATGATGCCCCCCTCATCAGACTGAATAAGGAGAGAGGCAGGTTTAGCTGCCTTTCTAGGGCTAGGAACCATCACGTCATGCAAGCACTCAGGTCATTGAATCACAGGTGCGAGTATGACTCTGTCACAGTCCGTGTAGATGTTAATGACATGAGACATACCTCTCTTGACTATAGGAAGGGAGGCATGATTGAGATTGCTAATTATGTGTTGCAGGCAGGTATGAACCTAGCACTGAGCAGCATACTAACTTCTACAAGGATGATGCCACATTACCAACAGAAAATGATTGATTTTAACAACTGGCTTAGCTTCTGGTGTCAATCCAAGGGGGTACAATATTTGACAGCCTGGAAGGACATGATTGACAAACAACACTACTATGCCAAAGATGGTATGCACTTATCCCCTCTAGGATTTCAGATATTGGCAAAGACCTTTTCCACCTCCATAGTACCTATTTTAGGCAACTGAACCTATGAAGGTATTGTTCAATGCTAGAAGTCTTAAAAAGAAACTCCTCTTCCTGCAAGCATTCCTCTTCCTAGAGAGTGTAGACATGTGTGTAGTAACAGATACATGGGTTAAAGTCATGGAAGGTATCCCAGGAGTGCAAGATTACAATGCCGTTCACACCTATAGACCAGCTACTGCACAGAAGGGAACTAAAGGTAGAGCAGTCTCAATCTATACTAAAAACAACCTCACATCCAGACTAGTTAAACTGTATGACCAACAGAAACTCATATATGTGCAACTCACAATAAACATGGTCTCATACCACATCCTTGTAACCTATAGGCCCTCCTCCATGTCTCAGGAAACCCACACTAACTATTTCAATGTACTAGAGTCCTTCTACCCCTCTGTAGATTGGGAATCCTACACCACTTGTAATGCACAAGCCCAGTGATTCCTAAACTTCATTAGTACCAACATCCTGGAACAGTTTGTCCATTTTCCTACAAGAAATACAAACATCCCTGAACTTGTACTCACAAACATGAAGGAGAGATGGTTTTGCAGACATCCTCTGCCATGAGGACAGCATCTTCCATTAGAATTTCACCCTCTGCCTCCAGAAGAAATTTCTCCTTGTCAGTCTTGAACAGCTCCCAGCAATTTTCAAAACCACATCTCCTTACCACCATGCTTATTCCTAGAAAAGGATCTTTGTAGGGTAGTAAAGCAGATTCCCATGGTAGACAAGGGTTTTTCATCATGCTTACTACAGGAAAGTGTTCCTTTTACTGTGGGTCCAAACAAAGAAGATCCATCAAAGGAAGCATTAATGAAAGAAGACTTAAAGGGCTCCACAAAGTCAAACAAGCATGTCTCCTGATGGCTATGCCTGAACCCACCACCCATGAGGAACCTTCTACTGCATGCAGGATTAACATCATGAACAACTAGAGATCAATCAAAGGGTGTCCAGCTCTGAAGAAAACTGATTCTGTTCCTCCAGCAACATGGACCAGGGACTACACTTAGAGAGCTCCTTAATTAAGTCTCTTTGTAATATGATAGAATGTTCCAAATAATTGAGCAACTGTAAGGCAAAGGTCGCTGAGGCATAAATTCTTTTTCCAAATCTATCCATCAACCTAGACTACCTATTACGGGGATGAACTGAGAGATGATCTTTGCTCAGCCAGCTGCTGCCACAACCATCACATCTACAGGAACTCCCTTACTCCAAAAAAGTCTGTCTTTGGGTGGAGCAAGAATCTTGCCCAGGTGATGTGGAATTGGTTCTATGGTATCTGGCTACTTCCATGCCGGGTGAAACACAAAATCAATGAGCTCTTCCACCAGACGGGTAACCCAAGATATGGATAGCCTAGACCCAAAGGCTTCTAGGAAAACCGACTCCTCCTGGGATGGTGAAATGGAAGACCATCCACCATTTTGGCTAAGGATCTCTAGGATATTTCTGAAGGAGATGCCTTCTGGTGGAGATCTGAGGGACCCTTCCCCTTCCTTCAGTTAAAGATTCCTGAGGGGAATCTAAGTACCTTCTTTTGCACACTTTCTTCCAGGGGACCTTTTCAGTGGATTGATCTAGACAGGTATCAAAAGAAATTAGAAGTTCCTGAGCAGGAACTGCCTGAAAGTTCAAATAGGACAGCTGTCCATCTGGAACAGGAGGATGTGGCTCACAGTCAGATATGAAAGAGGAATGGTGGTAGAATCTGAAGAAAGGAGAATTTTAAAAATTCCTGGGTGGGAAAAAATCCTTTCCACCACCTCAAAAGTAGAAGTACCAGGAGAAGCCAAAGCCAGCCTCATCATAGCCAAAACTCCAGTTGCCGATAAGTCCCAGCCCTGATCAGACTCTCATCTTGAGGGAGGAGTTGAACCCAAGGTGTCCAGTGCTGAGGCTCCAAGAGGAAGCAAAGGCTCTGAAATTCTCAGAGTCAACAGCACTGCACTGACGCTTCAGCTCCAAGACTCGTCCTTCTCAAGGGGGGTTAGTGATGAATGAGGCAAGGATAATGTTGGAGTCGAAGAAGAAGCTATCTTCGGATCCGAATCTTTGACTCTCAGGGTTCTTAGATGTGAGGGCTCTGAAAGCAGTGGTCGGATAAGAGAAGGATATATGATGGCATGGGAAACAGGCTGAAGGCTCATGGATCCAGTGGAAGATGGAGATGATACGACCCCCATCTGGATCTGAGCTCTGAGGAATTTCCTCATCATCCTATCCATATTTACAGTGAACAGACTTCAGGAGGATCTAAATGAAGAAGACCTAGATGGTGGTCGAGACAACTTTCTTGGTATCTCCTGTAATATAGAGGATCAGAGCCTAGGGGAGAGTGTAGGGTAGTGAAAAGCGAGGGCTCCAAGACTGAGGAGATTTTAACATAACAAGCATTAGATCCGAGGAGACTGGATCCAAACACTTAGGAATTTTTGATTGCAGCGCCAGTGCAGGAGCAGGCAAGAGAGACCATGCATTCTGCCTGCTTTGGGGAATTTTACAGATATATATATATATATATATATATATATATATATATATATATATATATATATATATATATATATATATATATATATATATATATATATATATGTGTGTGTGTACACACACACACACACACACACATAAATAAATAAATATATATATATATATATATATATATATATATATATATATATATATATGTATATATCCATAACTTTTAATAAAAATTCAATAAAAAAAGTAAAATGGTTGAAAGCTTTCATCTTATGAAGTGACAGACTTCCACAGAACATACACAGTGAGCAGTCCTAGATATTTACAATTTAAGAAACCCATTATCTGGCCAGGAAATAGACTGGCAACATATCCTTCATATAATTACTAGGTAATAAAATAGTATAAATTGCCAGAATTAACACACATAAAATGATTTTTAAATCACCACAAAATGTTTTAACAATATCACCAATGCACATAATAGAAAAAAATCTCACATAGTTCATATGAGCAAAATGTGAAGACAAAGACAGAAACAAATGAAAACACTTTTATATCAACATTTTAAGGTAGTAGATTTCATTCTAAGTACACTTACTATACTGACGTTCTCGCTGAGACCCGGTGAACTCATTGATTGAAGTGTAAGTTGCCACAGTAAGTCACAAATTTCTAGTTTATGTTTTGCAGAGAAAACTCACATGGATACAGGGATGACGTGCATCTCCACAAAGACACTCCAGCTAATAATCAAACTGGAGGTCTGCTTGCTGTGAGGAAGCAGTCATCCCACATAAGTTCTGTATTCTCCAACATGCTGAATCTTAACCTAAAACACAGATCTGAAAAACAGAGTCTTCATCAGGGTGAATGCCTTCTTTCAGCTAAACCACAGCATTACACTGGTTTCCAAGGCTGTGCAGCCTTGTATAGATAATAATTAAGAAAGTGGGGTGTGGATAACAGTCAGTGTCTTTGAGGTGTTTCAGGGGCTTGCCCTTATGCAGAAACTTGGAATTATATATTTGCTTTAGTGCCCGTGTAGTATTGCAGTCTTTAGCAGTGCTCAAGTTTGTATATTATGAATTAAGCATTCTATAAGAAACCTTTTACATTCTGGTTAACCTACTTCAGCAACAGTCAGTCCATGAACTAGCAGTATATGATGATATGGAATCCCAGAAACACCTAGAGCTAACAAAACTGAAGGCACATCAGATGAAACTGAGTACAGGTAAGACAGATGTAATGATAGCAAATAGTGTTCAGGAGAATCTGAGAATTGAGATAGAAGGGAAAATACTGGAACAGGTTAACAGCTTCAAGTATCTGGGAGGGTTGGTTGAGGAGAAGGCAAGTCTGAGTGAGTTCAAAGCTAGAATCAGAGGAGCTGCAGGCAAATGGCACAGAGTAGCAGGTGTAGTATGTGACAAAATAATACCAGAGACGCTGAAAAGTAAGGTGTACAAAACAGTGGTGCTACCAGTACTACTGTATGGTTTAGAAACCTGGGCAGTAATGCCAGAGCAGTTGAGAAAGCTAGAGGCACTGGAGATGAATTACCTGAGATGGGTGGTAGGATGTACACTGTGAAGCAGATGAAGAAATGAGGACATAAGAGCAAAACCCAAAGTAGCTCCAATTTCAGAAAAGGAAAAAAAAAAACAGATTATGGTGGTTTGGGCACATATGTAGAAAAGCAAAAGACAGTCTGGTGAAGATGATTTGGGACAGACAGGAAAAAGGCAGATGGAAACAATGGATCCAGCAAAGAGTTGGATGGATTGTGTGAAAGAAGACGTGTGACAGTCAAGCATGAGTGTTGAAGAAGCCAGGAGAGTGGCACTGAATAGAGAGATATGGCAACACTTGACATGACACTCTGACCCCATGTAGAAAATGGGAAAAAATGGGGTTGATGGTGATGATAATTGAACCCAAAACATATCTACAGGTATCATCTACTGCTGTATAAAAAATATAATATATAAAAGAAAAAAATGAAGCATCGGAAAATATGCATTTTAAGCCATGCATCCTGCATTTCTGGAGTTAGGTGTATTTCAACAGTGCTAAACAGCTAAGCCTAGCATATAGGTACTAATATAACATTTTCTATTACCTCTTAGATGAAGCTGTACGAAAATGTTACTGTGATAATTATTTACTTGGTTCAGTATATTTGAATTCCCTAAGTCAGTCACCACTCTGACAATATTTTTGGCACAGATTATTTGATAACAAATAAGTCAATTTGCGCCTTCATTTCATTATTTCTTTTTTTTTTTTTTTTTTTTTGTGGAACATCCCAGCTGTATGTGGGTATTACTGGCATAGTCACTCCATCATTATGATGGAATAACATTTAATCTTTTGGTTTTATACCTAACCATACCTATTACAATACAATTATTATGTTTATTGCTTATGCCATAACTTTTATCACCCAAAATATTTCTGTTAAATATAGTTTTACCCACACTTTAACATCTTATCATGTATCTTCTGCTATAGATTTTGTACACTGCAGTTGCCATGATCTAGACAGCTTCCATTTCATCCAAGTTATTGAACAAAATGACTGCCAGAACTACATCCTGTACTTCAAATCTGCTTTTTTCTTCTGAAATAGAATGATAACATGTTCTTTCTTTTCCTAAAGTTTTCTCAAACTGCTCATTTACTTTTAAAACCAAACATCCAAAATGAGACGGTGGTGATAAAGGGAGCTCATCATGAAATGAGGGTTAGTAGTAGAGTACTTTAAGGATTAACACTGATTCAGTTGTTTTTGTATTTTATTTGATAGTTATTTATTTATTTATTTTTGTCATCAGAGGGGGGGATCCAATTAAATGGGTGTCATTGCAGATAACAATGACATCAGAAAGAGAGATGGAATGCAAGGCACTGTAGTTGGAATAATATTTTTATAAATTTTGGATAGCTTATGAAAAGCATATCAGTTTAGATGCACAGAAAAAAATGTGAATTACTTTTTCTAGGCTATAGAAGGAAATGCATAGGATAAAATATACAGCTGAAGCATACATTTCAACTGTCCAGATTTTTGCAGAACGTCCATATTTTAACTAATAGTTTAGTCTGTTCCTTATAAAATGTGTTGTTTCCTAGAAAGTCATTGAGGATTGAAGTTACTAATTAATAACATAAGTTTGAGTTTCATACTACATACCCTGTGGAAAATGCATGCTAATGGAAATACTGTTGGTCTGTCAAGTTTCAATGTTTACAAGAAATATGTTTAGAAATTGTCTCTAATTTTGGGCCTTTGTCCACTTGTTATTTTTGTCTTTGTCCATATTACTTGCACTAAGAGGTTGAGAGGTATAAGCTGAGGGGACAATATGCAACAACAGAAGCTGAAAAGGTCATTTAGATAAGGGGAATCATATTAGGTAATTTTAAAAGTAAATGAGCAGTTTAAGAAAATAGTATAGGTGGCTTGGGGTACAAGAACACTTTAGGAAAATAAAGAACATATCGTCACTCTGTTTCAGAAGGAAAGCCACATTTGAAGTATAGGATTTAGTTCTGGCAGTCATTTCTTACAAGAACATGGATGAAATGGAAGCTGTCCATAGATAAATAACATTTTTTTTAGAACAGACTTCACTGCCTACTCCGTTCCCAAGTTTAAATAACTGTTTTGTTCTGATGCTATATTGCTCCTGCCCTAGTAAAGCCTTTTCATATCAAGCTTCTCCTTAATTTAAGGTGCCTTATTATTTTCTCATTATTTTTGGCAGAGTTGTCATTAGTCCTCCTCTTGGCTATTTTAAAAATATTCCTATATCCCACTAAAGATCATTGCATTTTGGAGTTCTGTTTTATTAATTCATTCAAAACACATTGTGTTATTAAAATGGACTAAACTGCTTTAAATTTATAGCATATGCCTCACGTATGTTGTGTTAGCTTTTCGATGATGCTCAAGGCCTTTGACATAGTCCCCTACTTGGGCATCATTGAAAAGCTAACACAACTTGTGTAAATCCCTATCTCATCAGGTGGGTGGCCAAATGGCTCACTGACAGAACCCTCAAAGTCAAAATAAGCACCTCCACCTCCGATAGCAGACCTGTACTAGTGGAGTTCCCCATGGAGCTTTCCTGGGACCCCTACTGTTTGTCATCTATTTCTCAGAGGTCCAGGCAAAGACAAAACAACTGTGGCTGACCAAGTCTGTGGACGAGTGTAAGTTGGGTGCTGTCACTGTCCCCACAAATGATGTTAACATATTGGAAGAGGGTCTCATAGCAACTAATGACTCATGCCAAAGTCATGGTCTCAAGCTAAATAAAAAAAAAATGTATCATCATACATTCAGCAAAAACAAGACCCCCTACCAATTACCACATCAATGGCAACTCTCTAAGCAGACAACCTGTGGTGAGAGACCTGGGTACTCAGGTTGATAACCTCGCATTTGATCATCATGTAGCAGCAGTGGTCGGAAAAGCCTTTTACTTGCTTCATCTCATAAGTAAAGGGATTGCATCCAAAAAAAAGGATGTTATTACCTCTCTATACTCCTCCCTCATTAGACCAATGACTGAGTATAATACCCCATTTGGGATGTACCTCTCCAAACATCTGCATCAACTGGAAAGGCCACTGAAATACCTCACAAAGAGAATCCATGGCCTCCAGCACCTGTTATATGCAGAAAGGCTCAAATCACTATCACTCTACTTGGTATCATACAGATTGCTCAGGGGTGATCTGTGTCTTACCCACAAGGCAGTCTCGGACCCTGCCCTAATAGAGATGCTCCATATCCATAAGTCTAACTCCTTATGCACTACCTGCTCAAAAGGCCTGAATCTAATATGCAACATCAACAAAACCTGCTGGAGAGGCAGGCTTTTCTCCCAGAGGCTGCCCCATCTCTGGAATATACTTCCCATACATGTCAACCAGAGCACCTCGCTGCCCGTCTTCAAGCACAACCTTGATGAGTGGATAAGAAACCACAAATTTGTCCCAGAGGCTCCACCTGTGTCCCTCATTGACAGGGGTGACAGGTGCTAATTGAGTGGGGGTTTTTGGAGATAAACTATTGGCTAGGCTTGTAAGGGCCCCAGGGCCACTAGCCTAATAATCTCCTATGATCCTATAAAGTGTTCCAAAATGTGACAGAATCCAGAATTGAGTGTGTAGAAATATCACATTCATTTTAACTCAGAGGAGAAAGCTGCATTACATAAATGGATATTTTTAAAAAGAAAGGCAAAAAAAAAAAAAAATCAGCTAAATAGATTGCTAAATGTTAATTCATAATTAATTCAAGTCATTCCTCAGCAGCAGGAAGCTAAGTATTCAGACTCCTTTCTTTCTGAAGTCTTCTAAGACAGGAAACCACTTGTTTCCCAAAAGATTCTCTCCAAACCTCTCTATTGAAAACAAACCCCATATGATTTGCAATATCTCATATATGATGTGAGTTACAAAAAAAATATATAAAATATGAAACCTCTTTGTTGGAAAATGAGCTATACACTCATGCTAGTATCAGAGGTCTCTTGGGTGATTATGTTACAGATTTATAATACCAAACAAAAAGCTGTATCGCTGCAAGTGCACACAACAAGTCCAAGATATCAAAGGGAGAAGTGTTCAGCTGTTTGAGAGCCTTCCAAAAATGAAAAAGAAACATATACAGTACACTGCTTTTCTATCTTGCACAATTTATGAAAATTATGTATCTAATAGTTTCACAAGAACTGAACATACTAGACAGCTAGTGGTGGAATGGTGGAATTATATACCTTAATGGACAAGATGCCATTTTCATCAGTAGGTCACAAAGCTTTTATGGTATTAATGTAGTTATGAAAGTATTCCTAATATCTATAACTGCTTTACAGACTGACATTTATATTGCAGAATGCCTTCATATTACCCATGTTTTAACATCTTTTTTTTTAAGTAACACCCACTGCTTGCATACACTGTCCCCACCTTAACAGTATCATATTTCGATTTTGCATTATGAATGCAAATATGGAAAATGTCATATTTTCACAACGTTTTGCTAGCAGTCCTTAGTAATTCCTGTCTGTGCCAGTGTTTATGCTCAGAAAATCATGCCAGCATGCAGATACAAATATGCTGCTTTCATTTTTAGGTACATATTTCTACCAGGACTTCACAAATTAAGTTTTGAAAACACTAAAAAATATAACTGTCTGAGGAGTATAAGGACGTCTCCTGTAAAGATGAACATTCTCTTACAGAATACACAGGAACTCTGCTTTCATGATAATCATACTCTTCTTGGGGTGTATGGGGTGCCAGGGAGAGGTAGTACCTCTGATGGGCAAACATGTCATGCTCTTCAGAGTAGTTCATCCACCTTGGTCCTCACCTGACACTCAGCTCTCAGCTGTGGCTCCTCGTAGCTGTCTGCATGCAACAGTGGCCACACCCCGGACAATGGCTTTGACTGGCCGACAAAACCAGGTGAGGGTAGCTGATGGGTTTGCAACCCTCGGCGAGTCAGAGCTTGTCTACCTATGCATGCAAAGACTGGATCCATCGGACTGGGTGGAGGAAACCACCAGACTGATTCAATGGGCAGGAAAGTGCACTCAGCAAAGTGATGTGGAGAACAAATAGGGCACAGTGAGACACATTAGGACACTGTTGGCCATCCACTGCATCCCATCTCCAGTCATCTCAACTATGTCTTGCCACTGGATCAAGATAGGCTGGGATGAGAGAGTGAGAATGACGTTCTGCACAACACTCTTTCACTATAATCCAATTCACGCACAAGTCAAGACATCACCCCCCCCCAAGTCCTGTGGCAATGGGCGAATACTGAAGCAGCAGGTGTGGATACACTGGAAGCTGTAGCCACAACCTCACACACAGGCCAGCCCAGGGCAATGGATCGCTCTCTACTAGACTGAAGCAGCAGTGGAGTTCGGCAGCCCTCTGGGTGTCTGAGCAGCCCTATTTAGGATCGCTCTGCTCACCTCCATGGTCTGAGGAAGGGGCTAGAAAAGGTGCCCTAAACATAGCCTTCTTCATCCTACCCCTGGCCTGCTTGCCGTGGCAGGTGGGAATCCCAATCGTGGTCGAATCACAAAGAAAGAAAATTGGTGACTTCGCTCACCATTGCCACATGGAATGTGCGCACGCTCACGGATAGCTCCAAAATAGACAGACCTGAGAGACGGACAGCACGTGTCACAAGAGAACTCGGCAGGTACAACTTCCAGATAGCAGCCCTCAACGAGACCAGGTTCGCAGACGAAGGCCAGATGACAGAAGTTAAAGCTGGTTATACTTTTTTCTGGAGTGGCCAAAGCTGCGATGATGAGCGTGAAACAGGAGTGAGTTTCGCCATCAGATCTAATCTGATCAGCAAATTAGCCAGCCTCCCAAATGGATTCAATGACCGACTCATGTCTCTGTGGCTCCCCCTCAAAGGAAAGTGGCACGCCACCTTCATCGGTGTATTTGCCCCCACCATGGCAAATCCAGAGGAAATTAGAGACAAGTTTTATGAAGACTTGGAGTCGCTTATAGCATCTGTGTCCAAAGTGGATAAGCTCGTCATCTTAGGTGATCAATGCCAGAGTTGGTGCAGACTACCAGACATGGGAGTGTGTCATTGGGAGGAATGGAGTCAGCAAAAGCAACTGCAATGGTCATCTACTTCTGAAGACCTGTGGAGCTCATAACTTGTTGATTACAAACACAGTCTTCCGCCTACCCAACCGTAACAAGATGTCCTGGATGCATCCACGCAGCAAGCACTGGCATCTCATTGATTATGTCACAGTATGGAGAAGGGACAGGCAGGATGTTAGAGTGACTAAGGCCATGTGTGGCACAGACTGCTGGACAGACCATAGACTTATCCTCTCAAAACTCAACATGCACATTCAGCCTAGGCGGCACCCACAGGGGAAAAAGACCAATAGGCACCTGACTGTCAGCAAGTTAGAATGGCACTCTGTGCACCAGAACCTCAGTGAGGACCTCGACAGTAAGCTTGACCAACTCAGCTTTGGCACCAATGGTGCAGAAGAGGACTGCCGCTTTTAGAGATGTGGTCTACAACACTGCTCTCGCTCATTTGGGCCTGAACACATGCAAACACCAGGACTGGTTTGATGATAATATTGAAGACATTCAGAAGCTGCTGGATAAGAAGCGTGAAGCCTTCAGATCCCTCCAGCAAGACACTACATCAGTCTCCAAGAAAGCAGCCTACAACTCCATCAAAAGCAAGGTGTAAGCACAGCTCAGAGAGATGCAAGACTCCTGGCTCAGCAGAAAGGCAGATGAGATCCAGAAGTACGCTAATAGCAACAACTCCAAGCATTTCTATGATGCACTGAAGACCATCTAAGGGAGACAGTCCTCTGGAACATCACCACTGCTCAGTGCCGATGGGTCCACCCTGCTCACTGACAAGAAAGCCATCTTGGAAAGATGGGCTGAGCACTTCAACAATGTCCTGAATAGGCCTTCCTCTATCAATGCCGAAGCCACTGACAGCATGCCGCAAGTCACTATTAACACCTCCCTGGCAGAACCTCCAAAGGAATCAGAGGTTAAGGAAGCAATTAAGCTTCTCTCCAATAGTAAAGCACCAGGCTCTGACTCCATTCCTGATGAAATCTACAAGACCAAGACAGAGGGACCAGTCTTGTTACAGAAGCTCGCCAAACTCTTCTAGACCATGTGGCAACAGGAAGTTATCCCTCAGCAGCTAAAGGATGCCTCCATCATCCATCTCTGTAAGAGGAAGGGAAAAAGGCAGTCTTGTGACAACCACAGAGGAATCTCTCTCCTGGTCTTTACCGGCAAATTCCTTGCCAGAGTCCTTCTCAACAGCCTCATTCAACAAATGGAAGATGGACACCTGCTAGAGAGTCAGTGTGGCTTTAGAGAGGGATACTGGACATGATATCTACAGCATGTCAAGTTCAGGAGAAGTGCTAGGAACAAAACAGGGAACTTTACACAACGTTCATGGACCTGACCAAAGCCTTTTACACAGTCAGTCGTGAGGGGCTATGGCGGATCATGGAGAAGTTTGGTTTCCCAGGGAAATTCATCAGAATGGTGCACCAGTTCCACGATGGCATGCTTGCTCGAGTATTGGATGATGGAGACTTGTCTGATGCCTTCCCAGTCACCAATGGAGTCATGCAAGACTGTATATTGGCACCCATACTGTTCAGCATGATATTCTCAGCCATGCTGGCAGATAGCTTCTGCAACAACGAAGAAACCAGCATCAAGATCAGATACAGGACTGATAGCAGGCTCTGCAACCTGCAGAGGCTAATGGCCAAGACCAAGGTTGAAGAGGACTTTGTGCGTGATTTCCTGTTTGCAGATGACTGCCCACTCAATGCTGCCACAGAGGTCCAGATGCAACAGAGTATGAGCTGCTTTTCCACTGCCTGTAGAAACTTTGGACTCACAATTAGTACCAAGAAGACGAGGTTTTGCATCAGTCTGCACCACAGAAGATGTACGAGAACCAACTATCACTGCTGAAGGTGACATCCTAAAGGCTGTTGACAAGTTTACATACCTCGGCAGCACACTCTCCAGATTTGTGAACCTTGAGGATGAGACAGACACACACATCGCCAAGGCAAGCTCCGCATTTGGACAGCTGCAGGAGTCAGTGTGGGAGAGGAGAGGTGTCAAACTGTCCATAAAGCTGAAGGTGTAGAAGGCAGTCATACTGCCCACACTACTGTATGCCTGTGAGACATGGACTGTGCATGAGTGTCATGCCAAAAAGCTGAATCGCTTCCATATGAACTGCTTAAGAAGGCTGTTGAAAATTACCTGGCAGGACAAAGTTCCAGACATAGTTGTCCTCTCTCAAGCTGGATTGCCAAGTATCTACACCCTGCTGAGGAGAGCCCAAATCAGGTGGGCAGGCCACCTTGTACATATGCTAGACACATGCCTGTCCAACAGACTGTTTTATGGTGAACTTGCAGGAGACAAACTCACACAAGGTGGGCAGAAAAAGTGCTTTAAGGGCACACTGAAAGTCCCTCTGAAGAGCGCTGGCATTGACACGGACTCCTGGGAAACCCTAGCAAGACTGCCCCACCTGGCAAAGCTGCGTCAGCAAAGGTGCTACCTCCTATGAGCAGAGCAGGACCACAGAGGCACAGAGGAAGCGTGAGCTGCATAAATCCACAACCAACTCTTTGCCAACCAAATCAAATGACCACTTGTGCCTGACGTGTGGCAGAGCTTTCCGAGCCTGCATCGGACTGATCAGCTACAGCCAGACACACCATACTCAGTCAACCTCCGTGACATAATGTCCTTGGTCATCGTCGACAATGACAGACAAACAACATCAACAACTATCCCAGGAAGAACTGAATTATTGTGAAACTTTTCAGTGGTGGATCCAGAACAGATATGGATGGGGGAGCTACTGCTGACCAAACATGAATGTCAACAGTCATTCTGTACAACATGGTCACAATTCTTGGTAAATTCACTCCAATTTTTATTTTTTCATGATCTGCATATTTAGAAATGGACATACAGAGCTGCAGACTGTAAACTGGAAACATTAGACACCGTCTCTCATCCTAAACTGCTAAATGAACTCTCCTCACAAGATCTCTCCCAACTATGTTATTGTGGTTCAATAGCTACCTTAAGAACTGACAAGAGGCTGCAAAATGACAAGACACCTTTCTCAACTTTCCTTTCATTTCCCGTAGGTGTCCCCGAGGTTTGATTCTTGTCCACCTTCTATTTAATATATCTATAAACAAGCTCCACTCAGCTACCAACAAGCTACCATTATGCAGTACACTGATGAATACACCCTCCTCTGTACTGCAACAAGCCTTACAAAACTCCAGTCACCCAAACATCCTTTTCCTTTGTGAACCCTGACTAATAAATGCAATCCTGCTCTTATATGCTAAGAAAAGAAAACTAATGTTATTCACACCCAAAGAATTCTCTGCACTCTTTTAATATTACATCAGCCAATAATACTGCCATGGAAAATATAACCCACACCAAACCACTGGGTGTAACTATAGACAAATATCTGAAATTAGATTAGCACAAGCAGAAAGTCATCAAATAAAAAAAAGTGACTTCCCTGCCAGTCAAAGTCATACCTAACTAATGCTCCCTAAAATGATAACATGCCTTCTATGCAACCTACTACCATAGAAAATATAACCCACACAAAACCACTAGGTGTAACTATAGACAAAAATCTGAAATTAGATCAGCACAAGCAGAAAGTCATCAAATAAAAAAAAGTGACTTCCCTGCTGGTCAAAGTCATACCTAACTAATGCTCCCTAAAATGATAACACGCCTTCTATGCAACTACTGGTATTAGAGATGAAGGTAAAAAAAATAATAAATGGCTACAGTCATATTATTCAATTAGTTTTTGTTGTCAATATAAGATAGCATGTTTCCTTACCCCTACCAGTAAAAGACATCTACTTTATGTCTACCCCTCTGATGTCAAACTTGGACAAAAATGAACAAAAATAGCCAAGATAAATTATTTCAGTTTGATGCTATGAACCATGTATACACAGCTTGTCTCATTACCCCTACACCAAAAGATAACCATCTGTATATATATTTGGATGTGAGGAAATGAAAATAAATAATGATCATAGTAATGTATTCCAACTTTTAGCTCCTAAACAGCACATTAGCTGCCTCTAGGTAAGCTTCAGCAACCTTCTGTCCAAATATCTGAGGTCTGATTGTGAGGAAAGTTAGAAGAAATAATAATCATATTATCCTCCCCCCCCACATAACCTATTGCAACTCTCCAATGCACAGCTCTGAGCAGCATACCTCTCATCCTCTTACAGCAAAACATATGGACAAAGTCTAAAATAATGGAGGGACAAAGGCCCAAAAGTAGGGACAGATTTTTAAATATTGCTCTTGCAAACTTAGAAAGTTGCTAGCATACCAGGATTTGTGTCAGAATGCATTTTCTGAAAGATATGAAGTCTGAAACTTCATATCTGAAAAGAGACCAGATGGCTTAATGGTTAAGGTCTTTGCCTCCCATGCACAAGGTTTGATGCTGATCTCCGACCAATGCCTGTTTGGAGTTTGCATGTTCTCCTTGTATCTCCATGGGGTTTCCCCCATGTCCGAAAAACATGCTGAATGTTTCCATCTCAAACTCACCAATGAATGGAGCTGTGGGCAGCAGTACAGATTCTACATGGTGCCCTACAGGGAAAAGATTTGTACGGACCACAGTATACTCAAGATAGGAGAACATGGATCACAGACTGAGTGCCAGGCTAGCCACTCGATGGTGTAAAATATGGCTCTAGGTGATTCGGTCAGGTTGACTAATGTCGCCAATAATGGGCATGGGTAGTTACCATAAGTGTGTTGAGGACATGGCCTACTCTGACCCACACCAGGGACCCTTGCTAATTGTAGGTGGGGTATATATGCCCCTATTGGCCAGTGTGTGCCCACCATAAAGCCCAGCAGCCCTGGATCAATAAGCTACTGGCTGGCCAGTGTCTAGTTGCCCAGCTCTCTTGAGCAAAAGCTGGACATAAAACCAACCAACCTGTCAAACATGAACTGAGAATTGCTACACTTAATGTAGGTTCACTGAGAAGATGCAGCTTGGAAGTGGATGGCATGATGATACAGAGGAGGCTGGACATCCAAGAGATGAGATGGAAGGGCAGTGCAGCAAAGCCAGTTGGCTTGGGATCCAGACTCTACTACTCAGGTGGTGGACAGGCTAGAAATGGTGTAGGAATTGGGTGAGAGAGAGGCTTAATGACAAACTCATGGCAATCAAACTCTAGTGTAATGATAGGGCAGTATTCATAATCTCAGCCTACATCCCACAGCAGGGTTGTGATAGTGAGGAAGCAAGTGCATTCAGAAAGCAGTTGCAAGACCTACTACACAAAGCAGAATAATTTGTTGATAATGGGTGACTTGAATACACATATTGGGACAGACAGAACAGGATATGAGGACTGCCTTGGTCCACATGGGTGGGGCAACAGGAATAAAGAAGGAGAAGCCATTCTAGACTTCTGTCTGACAAATGGCTTGATAGTAGCCAACACATGGTTCAGAAAGAGAGACAAGTCACAAGATCACATACAAGACTAGCCAACATGTAACTGAGGTAATCTTGCTCCTAGTAAGGAAAAGGCACTGGGGTAGAATCCATGATTGCAAAGTCATCCCCAATGAAACAGTCTGCCCACAGCATAAACCACTACATGCCACAATCAGCTGCAAGCAGTGGTCAGAGAAGGCTCTAAGGTCAACAGAGACCAGGCTGGAGACCTGAAAGTTAACTGGAGAGAAAATACAACTGTTTAAGGAATTACTCAGGGCTCTAGCACCCATAGAAAAGGAGGAAATAGTTGGAGTTGAAGAAGAGTGGCAGCACCTAAAAACAGCATGCATTAGCACTACAGAAAAGATATGTGGCCAAGCCAGGTATGGAAATAATGTGCATAAGGAAAGCTGGTGGTGGAATGCAGAAGTCCAGGAAGTCATCAAAAGAAAGTGCAGGAAGAAATGGGAGATAGAAAAGACTGACCACGCTAGGAAGGACTACTGATTCGCTAACAAGGAAGCTAAGAAAGAAGTTGCAATAGCAAAGAATAGGACGTCGGAGGCACTCTACCAATTTCTGGAAAGTGACTCAGTAAGGGGCACAGAGAAACTATATCAGGTTGCAAGGCAAAAACAGAAAGATAAAGAAGATAGTCAGACACCCTTCATAAGGGATGCCAACAACAGCCTGCTCACCAGTCAACAGGACATCAAAGGCAAATGAAAGGACTATTTCTAGCAGCTTCTGAATGAAGAAAACCCCCCCAGAAGCTGTACTGCCCCAGAAACAACCTACAATGAGAGAAGAAGAGGAGCCCACCTTAGAAGAAGTAAGAACAGCACTAAGGAAGATGAAGTCAGGGAAAGCAGCAGGCTCAGATGAGGTCAAAGTAAATATGATAAAAGATGCTGTGTGAGATAGAGGAGAAATGGCTCCTGAGTTTACTAATAGTAGTGTGGAGAGAACGGCATATCCCATATGACTGGAGAATAAGCATACTCATGCCAGTGTACAAGAACAAAGGGGACATCCACAACTATGGGCAGTACAGAGGCATAAAACTGCTACCACATTGCATGAAAGTTCTCAAGAGGGTGACTGATAAATGGATATGCAGAGTAGTAGAATGTAAGATGGGAGATGATCAGTTTAGAATCAGACCAGGATGCGGCACAACTGACCCAATGTTTGCTTTGAGACAGATACTTGAGAAGAAGCTAGAGATGAGGAGAGAATCCAACTGGGCATTCCTAGAGTTGGAGAAAACATATGACAAGGTCCCAAGAAAGCTGATCTGGGCAGTACTGCAGTGGTTTGAAGTCCCAGAAACATTGGTAGAATTAGTGCAGGCTATGTACAAGGACCCAGTGACTCAAGTACGAACAGTGTTCGGCCTCACAGGGGCCAGTGGGAGTGGGTGTACACCAGAGTTCATCTCTGAGTGCACTGCTGTTCATACTGGTGATGTACTACATTAGCAAACAGGTTAGAGGGACAGATCAACAAAGCTGCTGCATGCAGACAATGTGGCAGTACAGGCAGACTCTGAGCTAGAACTTCAGCAAAGGATAGGAGAATGGAACTCAAATTTGAAGGCACATGGGATGAAACTGATCACAGATAAGATGGTGATAATGGCAGCAAACTGGGGAAATCAGAAGAAGCTGAGAATAGAGATAGAAGGGAATATAGTGAAACAGGTACGCAGCTTCAGGTATCTGTGAGGATTGGTTGGGGAGGATAGTCTGAATGAAGAGGTCAAAGCTAGAATCAGAGGAGCTGCAGCCAACTGGCATAGAGTATCTGGTGTAGTCTATGACAGAAGAATGCCAAAGAAGCTGAAAAGTAAGGTGTACAAGACACTGGTGTGACCAATACTACTGCATGGTACAGAAACCTGGGCAGTAAAGGCAGAACAGTTGATGAAGCTACAGGTGGAATTGAAGTGCCTGAGAAAGGTGGTAGGATGCACACTGTGGGACAGACGAAGAAATGAGGACATAAGAGCAGAAGCTAAAGTAGCTCCAATTGCAGAAAAGATCACACAGAACAGATTACGGTGGTTTGGGCTCATGTATAAAAACAGAAGACAATCTGGTGAGGAAGATTTGAGACAGACAGGAAGAAGTTAAGAGGAAGCGAGGACATCCAGCAAAGAAGTGAATGGATTGTGTGAAAGAAGATCTGCAACAGTCAGGCATCAGTGTTGAAGAAGGCAGGAGTATGGCACTAATCAAGAGAGTTGGAGACAGTTAACATGATACCCCGACCCCATGTAGAAAAAATGGGAAAAGGGGGGCTGATGATGATGATGAAGTCTGAAACTGAAATCTATGTCATTATTTAGTAACTTGAATCCTCAGTGATTTGCCAGAAAACCACAAATTTTATGACAAATAGACCAAAAATGTATTTATTTTTATTTATTTATTGTCGTTGGTTTACCAGGATAGTCCATTGGGCCTTAAAGAACCCATTTTCAATGGAGTCCTGGGGAGAAAAGCTCCAACAGAGTGTATTTTCAACATTTAGCAGTAACAATTTTTATACAGAGAGTTATTAATAATTATATATACTAAAAAGTAGAACTAATCACATTTAGAAAAGCAATCATAACAGTTAATACAATAAGAAGAAACCTACAAGTAATGGAATAAATGTAAAACATTAATACTGATTAGAGAACAAATTTCATAGCTACAGGTGTAGAGTAGAGCTAGTTATGTGGGGTGGGAACAAGAGCATTCCCACCGTGAAGCTAGATGAAGGTGGAGAGACTTTTTGAAGGCAGAGTGGTTAGAGGTGGTGCGGATGAGTGGAGGTAGGGAGTTCCACAGGCGAGCAAGGCTGAAGGAAAGAAGGTTTTTGCCTGGGGGATGGGTTGGTTTGAGTACTTCGAGTAGATTTTGATTATTTGACCTCAGAACTCTGTTAGGTAGGTGCATTTTAAAGGCAGAGGAAAGAGAGGGACAGAGGGAAGGGTTGAGAATAAGCTTATGGGCTAGAGTTAGTTGAGTGTAAGTTAGTTGATTGGCAAGTTCTAGCCATTTTAGGTTATGGAGGGAGAAACAATGGTGGGTGGAGGACTTTTGGCTGGTGGCGAATTTTGCAATTTTGTTATAGCAGGAAGTAAGTTGTTTTTTTAACAAGGACTGAAGATTAGTTAGTAGTGGGGCACCATATAGCAGGGATGGGATTAGGAAGGAGGTAGAGAGAGTGATTTTAGTGGCAGATGTGAGGTAGGCATTCTGTCTGTAAAGCATGCCAAGTTTTTGGTGTGTTTTTTTATGTTAATTTGCAGGTGGGAGTTAAATTTAAGTAGGTTATCGATTTGGACCCCAAGTAGTTTGGTTTCTGACACAATTTCAAGAGATGAGTTGTGTTGAGTAGTAATTGAAAAAGTACCCATGTCAGGAGGGATGACTTTAGAAGGGGTAAATAACATTAGTTTGGTCTTGGTAGCATTGAGAGCTAGATGATTACAAAGCATCCATTGCTCAGTGGAAGAGAAAGCATCTTGAGTAAGTTTTTGTAGTGTAGAGATAGAAGAGGCGGAACAGATAATAGTTGAATCATCTGCATATTGGATGATGCTAGAGAAAGGGATTGATTTGTGGAAGTCATTTATAAAGATATTGAAGAGAAGAGGACCCAGTATGGAGCCTTGGGGAACTCCTGTAGGGGTACTAAGGAAAGAGCAGGTAGCTTTTTTCCATTTTACAGCCTGACTTCTATTAGATAGGTAGCTAGAGAACCAGTTCAAAGAGGAGGAAGATAGGTGAAGATTAGAAAGTTTGTTTAAGAGCAGGCTATGTGAGACAGTATCGAAGGCTTTGGAAAGGTCAAGAAGTAAGGTGGAAACAATTTGTCCAGAGTCACGGGCTTTATTTACAACCTCAAGGAAAGAGAGGAGGGCTGTCATGGTGCTATGATTGGGTCTGAACCCGTGCTGTGTGGGAGTTATAAGATGGTTGTCTAGGAGGTGGGGAAGGAGCTGAAGTTGGACACATTTTTCTAAGAGTTTAGAGATGGGGGACAGGATGGCTATGGGGCGGAAATTAGTAATGTTATTATTGTTACCACCTTTATGTAGAGGTATAATAAAGGCTTGTTTCCAGATTTGGGGAACTGTGTATTCTAGTAGTGAGCGGCTAATTAAGATGCTAATGGGGTAGGCAAGAGTTTCAGCAGCTATACTGAGAAAGTAAGAGGGGATATTATCTGGGGCATTGGTACATGGTTTCAATTTCTGAAGGAGTTTTTTAATAGTTGATGTTGGTATGGGATTTAGTGAGAAGGAGGGGGGAAATTTTGGGGAGTAGGAAATGATGATAGAGTTTGTGTAGAAGAGGGGGTAGGGGAGATTGTGGGTGAGGAGTAGGGTGAAGAAGTAGAGATAGTGGGGGTGGATGAGGAGGTATTAGATAGTAGAGAGGAGTTTGAGAATGAGGAGGTTAATTTAGAGATAGAGTCAATAAAGAAGGAATTAAATTGGGTGGCTAATTCATGTTCTGGAGCATTTGGGTCTGGGGTAGGAGTATCTGGTTTACTGGGGTGGAGGAGAGTAGAGATCCCTTTCCAGAATTTCTGAGGGTTGTTTTTATTCTGGTTTTGGAGTGTAGAGAAATAGTTTTGACGATCAGAAGTAGTGAGTTTCTTTGCTTTGTTTCGGAGCATTTTATATTCGTTAAGGAGTGGTATTGTCTTGTGTTTTTGGTAGCGTCCCCAAACTTTGTCTCTTTGTCTCATGATAGCAAGAGTAGTTTTGGAGAGCCATGGGGCTGATTTAGTTTTTATTCTTTTAGTCCGTAGAGGAGCTTGGGAGTCAAGTAGTTTTAAGAAAGTTGAGTTGAAGTGTGAGACTGCATCGTCTAGAGATAATGTTTTTAGACAGTTCCAATTAATTGCTTGTAGTGAGTTTGAAAAAATTAATGGGTTAAAGTTTTTATGGTCACGGATAGTAATGTAGTTATGAGTCTGCTGAAGGATAGTGGGAAGCCGGTGGGTAAAGGTGGGTAAGTGGTCACCAAGTGGGTCGGGAAGAGTGCCACTGTTGTTGAAGTAGTGAGGGTGGGAGACTAGAATCCAATCCAATATACTCCCATTGGAGGGGTTTTTGGCAGGATGGGTTACCGAAGTGATCAGTTCTGAGAAATTGTAAAGGTTGATGTTAGTGAGGTTTGTAGGGGACTGTATAAGGGCCCAGTTAATATTAACATCTCCTAGGATTATGGTTTCATTACTAATGTTACTGGATAGCCAGGAAAGGATGAGTTCAAGTGTGGAGATATTATCCCTGGGGATGTAAAGGGAAGCTATACATATGTGTTTATGATTATTGATTTGTAGCATGGTAAGGAGTAGTTTAGCATTGTTAAAGTGTGGAGTAGGTTTGTTGTATGGGGTAACTACTAGGGAGGAGGTGTATAGGAGGGCTACTCCTCCACCTTTCTTGTGAGGTCTGTCTTTTCGAATGATGGAGTAGTTAGGAGGAGCTATTTCAGAGTCTTTAATGTGTGGTTTTAGCCAGGTTTCTGAGATAGTGAGGATGTCAGGTTTATTGTGTATGAGCCATGCATGTAGGTTTGGGACTTTGTTTACTACACTTTGAGAGTTTAAGGACGTGAATAATAGGGATTTATTTATAGCAGTAGTAGTGGTGGGGCCTGGGTTAGGATGGATGTCTCCAGATATGAGAGCGCTTGTAAGGTGTAGATGTAATGGTTTATGTGGGTAGTTAGCAAGGAGATGAGATTAGGTTGTTTTGTGAATTGGAAGGGTTTGCTAAAAGTCATGGTGGAAAAGTTAGCATGATAGGAGATAAGTCTGTGTCGAAAGAGAAGGAGGTTTTCTGAGGAATATAAATGGGGGGAGATAAGAGAATATGAGGGTGAGAAAGAAGTATTATGAGGATTAGTTATATGAAAGGGTTGGGAGTGGGTGGAAATTGTGGATTGGGAGAGAAGATATAAAGAGGTTAAAGAGAATAGTAGTAATAGTGGGAGGAAGGTGAAGGGGTATTTAGAGAGCATGATGAGGAGGAGTAAATAGAACAGTGGACTTAGAGTAGTTGAGTATTGAATAAAGTGGATACTATATAAATTAACTGGATTTATCTGGGTAGAAGTAGTGTGTTAGATTGTGAGATATGTAGAGTGGTTATGTGGTAGATAGGATATATATGAAAGCTAGAGAGATACGTTACTGTAGGAGTAGTTAAGTATAGAAATATAAAGTTGGTAGTGGAAGACAGAGTTGGGATTGGAGTGGGTGAGAAGGATCCCAATGGTTAAGTGGTATAGGTGAGGTAGATAATTAGTGGTTAATGTGGGTGGGGATAGGGAGGGGTAGGTATTGTTAGTAATTGTTTAATTGGATCTGAGTATCAGGGGGTGTGGCTATGGGGGAATAAAGCTAGATGCACTGGGGGTGGGTGGAATTTGGGGGTAGGGTAGGGGAGCGGAGTGAGCCCGCAGGGCGAACGGAGCGGGTAGAATCAAGAGGTCCGGAGGGGTTCCGGAGTCAATCAGTGAAAGAAGGTTTACAGAGGGGTAAGAAGGAAGGGAGAAGGACCTGAGGTGCTGGGCAGGAGTGAGGTATGAGAAGCTAGAGGGGGAAATTAGAAAATAAGGTGTTATAGCTAGAGTGGGCTAGAAGAGTTAGAAGATACAGTGAAAGGGGAGAGGTTATCGTTAAGATAGAAACATAACATTTAGCAGAGGAGTCTAAGGTCTTGTGCCACTTAGAGTATCCTTGGGGCAATACTTGGAAAATGAGTGCAGCTAGTGTGTATCGGGGGGGGAGAGCTAAGGCTGCTGGCTATCCTGGCAGGCTAGAGTACTACAAACCATCTATCAAGGCCAAAACATAAGTTATAAAGGGTTCATTAGCAGTTACACATACTTCCTTAAATTCCTGTAGGTGAAATGTCCAAACATAGAAGGAATGAGGCAGCTGAGAAGCCTGCCTAGATGTTTGTTACTTTGCTGGAGCAATTAAGACAGCTGAGGTTTGGAAGTAGAGTTTGAGGTATCCTCGAGGGTTTTACTCATGAGGGGTAACTCAGGGCAGAGAGCTAAAAACAGGGTAGAGAGTTTTGAGAGAAAAATAGTGTTAGATAAATTAAAAAAGGCTTGTTGTAAGATAGTAATGAAATGATAGCAAAATGTAGCACATCAAAACAATTTCTAGCAGTTAGAAGCGTCTAAACAATAAACATTGCATTTCTATGCCATGTAAGTTGGCCACCAAAATACTACAGCTGTGTAGTCGATGGAACACAGTACACATTAATTTGCAATTGGTCTTAGAAAAAACACCAAAATACATTTAAAATATGTTACAATCAACTAGTACATGGCATTTGCAGTTGGCCACCAAAATACTACAACTGTATAGTCGATGGAACACAGTACACATTAATTTGCAATTGGTCTTAGAAGAAAAACCCCAAAATACTTTTAGAATATGTTACAATCAACTAGTACATGGCATTTGCTGATCGTATGGATCACAAAAGCTAATAGAACCATATAGTGCAGTACTTTATCCCGCCACAGATTGGCTTTTAAATGCAGTCGTCACAAAACACAAAATGAGATGTTAAGGTAGAGATGAAAAACACAGCACATAGCAATAACACATAAATCAACACAAACCCTTGCTAGTAAGGAGAAAATCAGCCAATAACACAAGTAGGTATAATTACAGGCAAATATAGTCAGACTTTCTCTAATCAGTTAGAGCGTTTTAGTAATTACCACTCAGATAGAGCACAAAAATATGAGGCAAAAGTCTGAACATTCTGCAAAAATCTGGACAGTTGCAAGGTATGCTAAGCAGGATTAGTTTAAGACTAAGTAAGGTCCAGGGCAAAGTTTAAACAAGAGGATCCTCTAAATCACTTTATACAGCTGGGGCTGTAGGGATCACAAGGCACCCAGAAATGAGTGTGTAGACGCTCTTTAATACATTTTCTGTCTTATTTTATGTATGTGCCCCCCCCCCCTCCAGTATCCACAGATACATAAATACATGTACTAATACTGCTCCTCACAAGCCAGGTCTGTCACAAGATAGACTCACACACACACCCACACCCACACACACACACACACACACACACACACACACACACACACACACACACACACACACACACACACACACACACACTCATATACTCACATATGCCCCTTATTTTACAAAACACAGTCTCAGCACAAACATGACAAACAGTTATGATGGTGCAGTGGGAACATGATAGAAGGTTGCACTTAGTTACAGCTCTGGTAATAAATCTTATTTTTCTTATGCTTTATAGACATTTATTTGTAAATAATCTTCTGACGTTTTCAGCATGTCTGTAGTAGTCATTGTGCATGGGTTGTGGCTGAAATGAGTCCTAGTACCCGTCCCCTCATGTAACAAATATAAATAAATAAATAAATAAGATACATCACATTTGTCAAGTGGGCTATATTTCATATCATTAGAATCATCAATGTCGGTGCACAACAGGGACTGGCAAAACTTATTTATTAACAATGTATAGAGCATCTGTCAATCACTATCCAGCAAAAACAGGTGGTGCTGAAAAAAGGGACACGACAGGTGTTATGAATGTGTATCCAGTCGCTTTGCTAGCCGTGTACAGCATAAACTCCTACCACACCAAATGGAAGTTGACATCCCCCATGTTGGGCAAACAGTACAGATGACGATGTCCTGCAGTACTACACCAGTCTTGCCACCAGTCTCCATGTTCAGTTTTATTCCCACCCCTCCAACTAAAGAATGTTTCTAATTGAAACATTGTGCTGTGATGCAATTTATATAGATTTAATTTCAGCATTTGACAAGGTCATACACAAAACACTGATCATTAAATTAGAACAACTAGTTATTGATGTATCCTTGATCAGATGGATTAGCTGCATAGCTTACAACTAAGACATGGCAAGTATCATACAGCAACTGGACAGGTGGAATCCTTGGTTACAGTCAGGGTGTCCCACAGGGCTCTGTCCTAGGCCCTTACTTGTTTAAATTGGATCTTTCATGCCTAACTTTTTCATCTGAGGTGTTCTACAGTCTATATGCAGATGACCTGAAATTGGGTAAACTGATTAAATGTGTTACAGATAAGCCACTCCTGCAAATTAACTTGACTAAATTGACCATTTGGGCACAGAAGAATAATATACTGATAAATACATCAAAAATTAAGCATATGAGATTTGGAAGACATAAATTGAAAGGTGAATATTTAATACAGCACACAATGATGGAAACTGTAGACTCATTTAAGGACCTGGGTATATGGGGAGATCCAGCTATGAGTTTTTCTAATCATATCAACTAATTGGTTAATGATAGTTATAGAACTATAGGATGCATGAAAAGATTTATAAAGTGTAGGAAATCAGAAATGATGAAGTCATTGTTTGTTAGTTACATTAGACTCAAACTTGAGTATGGAATAACATTATTGACACCTTGTAAGAAAATAAGCATAAGTAAACTGGAAAGAGTACAGTGGAAATATACCAAGGGCATTCATAGATATGAAAATTTAAGTTATTATGAAATACTAAAATATCTGAACTTATACAGTGTCTCTTATAGATATCTAAGAGGAGATCTTATTCAGGTATATAGGGCATTTAGAGGCAACTACCTCTGGGAATGGTTTGGGGTTATCAAAAAGTAGTAGAGAATCATCAGACAGCCTATGCAGAAGATTCTATAGGAATGAGAAGTGTACTAATTGGTTCTCTGAGAGAAAAGCTGATGAATGGAACAGACTACCAAATTACATTACAGCAAGTACTAGTTTAGATATTTTAAGAACAGCCTGGACACTTATTATTGCAACAAGCATTTTGGTTTATTGGCAAGCTAGAAGGGCAATAATGCCTGTGCTTGAAATATTTGTATGTATGTATGTAAGGAGCTCATACTGATACACAGACAGGAACAAAACAATTCTTCAGTAACCTCAAGGCATCTCCTCTTAACCATCATTACACAGCATTACCCTTGGTAGCTGCTCTCCTGCCTTTGTATCCTAGCCATGCGATTGGTTAGAAATTGCTCATGGCCTTGATAGGCCACTGTAATCTCTGTCCACTGGGTCAGCAGTATTTCATGGAGCTGTAGAATACTTTGATGTGTCTTCTACTATGCAGTATCTGGGAAGGCAGCATTAGACAATGTGCACAGCTTTTCATGTGGCAGCCCCTACCCCTATAGAATGTTCTGTGGATAGGTACAATGCCCAAAAATTATGTCAGGACCATGAAATGAATCCCTCCATACTAAGTCTTTCTAAAATTAATAATAATAATAATAATAATAATAATAAAGTAAAAAACTGATAAGCCAAGTAACACATAGACTGGAAATGTAAAGCAAAGACAACCAAAATCTTTGCTAAAAGCAGTGCAAAAGTTTCAACTAGTGCTTTTTTCCAGGGGAGCTATGTCTCCTGCATCCTCTATGCCCCTTTACCTAGATATACTACCTTCACAGGTGCACAACCATGGAGAAGTCAGAAGTTCTATGAACTGTGCTGTTCCATAATAGCAGATATCAGATTTGACAAAGTTTTCAGGTCTGCACTTTGATACTGATGTGCTTTAATATAATCTTCCTTTGATCCTGATATTTTCTTCATTAAAACAGCATGCTCTGCATTGCCCAGTCTTTGAGAAGTTGAAATCCAAAATAAAGACAAACTGGCCACAAACCCAACATAAAGGCAGCAGGATAGACCCAAACACAGCTTTATTCCAAAAAGAAACTGGATTAGCGCTTTTGTTCTAATTTTTAAAACTTCATCAGATGAAATAGCCTTTCTTACCCAAAGCTTTATATACAAAATTCAAACACACAGTAAAGCCTTTGAGAAGTACTTAGTATGCTAGGAATATATCTCTATGCTGTGGGACGGATGGCACATTGTACATGCTTTTTGTAGACTGTGCAGTGAAAATTATGCAGGATTTCTCACTGATCTGCAGGTGCTGCAGCGCAACATACTGCTGCCAATATGTACTGTTCTCATTCTGGATTGCAGAGAATGGTCCACCATCAGTGTCCACAACATCAAACTTGTGCAGGGCAGTCTATGCCTATAAATCTCATCCTCTGAGTCTAGCTAATGATGAATGATCATACTATGAAAATCATTATGAAAACTGGTACATAGTTAATAAGTATAGTGTTCTTCTGCAATGTGTCAGATCTCCATTTACTGGAGTATAAGGCTTTAAGTGACTGATTGGGCATTACTGTGGGTCTTTAGTATAAGTTTTTGATTACAAGCATATTTCCAAAGGGGTCCCCAAACTATCAAAACTGAAGATCAGAAATGAAAAACGTAGTGAACGTTTGTTTTGATATTTCGCAAGGAATTAAATATTAACTTTCAAAACAGCAAGCAATCTGTGAAAAGCACAGAAAAAAATAGAGCATAGAACACTGAAGTAGATGTAATTCATCATTAAGTCTAATAAATTAAAAGGGAAAAATAAAACAGTAAGAATCTATGTATAAGCATTAGAAATTTCGAAGATGTAAAGTATATGTTCAAACGTATCCAAGTTTACTGTGAAATATAACACTAATTGCACATTTACTTCTAAATGACAGTTATCTGATGACTATTGGGATGAACCCCATTCCAAGTCACTAAATCTACTGCAGTTAAGGAAAACTATGACGTTCCAAACATGCTAATATACTCTGGTCTAATAATAAATGCAAAACTTTTAAGACTGATTTTTAAATCTAATATGCAACATGAATTTAAGCACAGTAGCTCATGAGACCAACTCAACAGTACCTTGAAACTCCCAAGCAGGGTTCTGAAACTGTTAACATTCTGATTAATTAAGCCAGGCATGAAAACATAGAGAACTACCTAGGTAAATCAGAGCCCTGAGCATTCTCCGACTGACACCATTTTAAACTGGCAAAAAATAAATAAATAAATAAATAAATAACCCTATTTCATTTAAGAGTAGTGTAACACAATTACAGAAAAGTAATTCATTTAAACATGCGCACAGCAAATGTTTAAATGAACGAATATTGGAATACTGGCATTTATGCTGAGCTGAGCTGCAGTACGAAATGAATTACTGCTAATTCAACTTCTACCAATTGCTCCCTATAACAGCATTAGCCAGAAACCCCTGCAACCACACACACGTTCCGCATAACCAGCTGCAGGAACAAAATTAACATTGGCAGCTCTACTTTGAAGTATACTAATACTGTTAAGTGCACTCACCATCAGTATATCCTCTGATCCAAGTGCACTCATGCTCATTAAATCCTCTGGTCCAAGTGTACTTGCGTTTAGTAAATTCTCTGATCTGAGTGCACCCACACTCAGTAAATCCTCTGATCTGATCTCTGCACAATTGCACAAGGGTAACTATAAATACAGTTTAATTCTGTCAAGGGCTACTACTTTTTACTGCACACTTATTTCATGACTCAGATTTGCAGTGTAGCTTTTAAAATGTGACTGGATTGTGGGGATTAGATGACAGGGAAAAAGAAGTTATGTACTTACCATAATGTTCCACCTGTGTTGTCCATTTTCATTCTTCCTCAACATATGGGTTCAGATCCGATACTCTGATCCAACTCAGCTGTTATTCAAGCTCACGGCTACCAACAAACTCTTAAGCTCCTTCCCTACCCATAATGCACCATCCTTAACATCCCTCAGATCTTGTTTGCAGCTTGACATGAAGACCATAAAGAATTGTCATAAAGTTCAACACATGGGACATGTGGTGCCCCTAGAATTTCATTCCTCCAGAATTCACTTGTGATAACTGGAAGTGGATGGAGTGAGGAGTTTAGGAAGAATGAAACTGGACAACACAGATTGAATGTTATGATAAGTACACAACTTCTTTATCTGATGTTGTCAATTTTTATTCTTCCTCAACTTATGGGAGAGAGTCCTCAGCTATGTAAATTCCTGGGTGGATTTTAATGAAGGATATTCCTGAGTACGGTTGAGACAAAGGTCTCTCATTCTTTTGAGACTGGCTCCAATTTGTAATGAATGATAACGGTATTAGAATTTGGCCAAGTAGTTTTTCTATAACTAGACTCCATGCATAGTCTAGAGTGGAATATAGTGGAAGTGGTCATGGGTGTAGTTGAAAGAGCCTGTCTTGGTTTGTTAGAGGGAAATTCAATTTAGTGGAGACAAACAAAATATAATCTGTCAACTGCTTGGTTATAGTTATGTTTGTGACCAATTTGTCCATTTTGTGATGTGTCAAGGAAGGCAAGAACTGATCTGTCTTCCTAATTTGTTAGTTCTGCACAGGTAGAAAACACCATTATCTATAAACATCTAGTAAGCGCAGCATATATTGTCCTTTATTTAGAAAGTCTGGGAAAAAAATAATGGCAGGTTAATTTGGTTGATTAATGCTGCATTCTGACATTGTCCTCAGAAGGGAGGAATCATTGGTACCCTATCATCCACCCTATCCATGTGGAAAAACAAGATGGGGACTTAGACTATAATGATTGAAGTTCTAACATTATCCAACAGAAGTAAATACAACTAGTGTTCCAGGTAAAGAATTTTAGATAACATTTGCCTGTAGTTTGAAACAAAGAATGAGTCAAAGTTCACCATACCAACTGTATATCCCATGGTGACATGGGATCTTTGTAAGCAAGTCTATGTAGGAGAAAACCATTAAAAAAAGGCTTTGCAAAGTTTAAAGAGAAGAATTCTGAAAATCTACATAGAAATTTGAGAAAGGTTGTGAGTAGAGGTTAGACATTTGATGAACTAGCACCCTCTTAAAATAAACTGTCTAGAAATTCAAGGTCAAAATGCATCGAAGCTGTGAAAGGTTCTACCTGATACTGTTCTACTCAACAAAGAAAAAGCCTTCGCCATAATTTTCTGTAGAGATTCCTCGTATAGAGTTGTTATGGTAAGATAATAGAATGAAACACATGGGTGAAAAAGAAAGCATAGGTTGTCTGGCTATCAGTATAATGAGAAAAAACATGCAGTCAGTTTTAGGCTAGAGATGTGCAGATGAATCATGCCTGTCAGGTGAGACAGAATTTCTGTAGACAGATCTAAAATTGAAGGCGAGTACAGAAAAAAAGAGGTCAAAGGAAGGGGAACCATCTTAGTCAAATTCAGTAAGCTACAGTGAGGATGGCTTGTTCTTCAATGTGGTTACTTTCTAAAGTAATCTTTATTTAGATGCATTTTAAGTGGCTATCATGTTTTATATTCTTCCACCTTGTTGTTGCTGTACATATTTAGTTTGCATAAACTGTTTTGCCATTTAAATATGCAATTTCATTTGCCTGAAGTCTGTACTCCTGGCACATAATGAAAAATTGTCCTTATGATAAGTGAATGAATAAACAAACAAATAAATAAATAAACTATGTCTGCCACTTTGTTGAGACACAAGCCACGATGAAGTAAGATGGACCTGTTCAAGTTGACAGCTATCATATTGAACTTCCTCAGAAAATGGGCTACAATTACAAAGTGGTTGGAAGAAAATCGCCCATTGCAACACCTTCAGTATATTTAAGTTGGCCTCCTTGGGGGACCAAATGCCCTGGACTGTATTCCCCAGGAATTGTCCACTCCATCCAATCTGGGAGGCATCCATGGTCACTGTGGCCTTGGGCAGAGAAAGAAGAAATGATGGGCTAGTGCAATTGTTTTGACTGCATCCACCTGGAAAGATAACCTTTGCCTAACTGAGTTATTGTTACCTTTATCAACATAGGTTATGAGACAGTTTATCATTGTGTTCATAGCATCTATTCTTGGTAAGGAAGTAGCACTATTGCCATTGACATTGACCCCAGAACTTGTGGAATCAATCCTTCTAATATTCTGGTACTACCAAATATTCGAGCTACTGTGTTAAAAATTGCTCCTATAAACGCTAATGTGTAGGTCAGTTAGAATTGTGACTTGTTTTTATTGATGGATATCCCAAATTGTGGGCAAGCCTACCGCAGATAATCTCAAATCTACACCAGTAAATGCATGGTCAAAACGGTAACGAGCCCGTAGTCCCAAAATGGAAATGCGTGGGATCCTTGCAAAGTTAAGTGAGATGCCAGTACTGTGATACACTTGGTAAACACCCTGAGGACTGTGGTTAGGCCAAAAGGCTGGACTCTCAACTGGTAATGACTAACTCCCAGCCTAAATTGTAACTACTTCCTGGATTGTCTATTCATTGTATGTGATAGTACTAATCCTGAAGGTCAATCGATCTCATCCAGATGTCCTGCTCAGAAGGGAGAAACTGAACTGAACCAAAACTAGTTAGGACTCAGTGTGCAGAACAGAATTATTCAACACATTGAGACTTAAAATCGATCACCAGTATCCTATTTTATTTAGGCACTAGATGAATCTTGAGTATGTTACAGATTCTGTTGGTCTACAGGGAACTATCAGATTACTCTAACCTGCTTCTTTGGTAATGGGGGTGTAAGGGAAAAAGGGAATGCTATAATCTCAGCAAAAGATTCTCTGCAACGAAAAATCCTTCGTTATGATTAGCCATGCTTCCTAGTATAGAGATAAGAGATTCCTGACTGTCTGCAGAGGAGGGCATTGAGGTCTCCTTTCAGGTGCACTGGCAGAGTTTAACAGAAGAGTATCTCTAAACTCTCAGAATTGTGCGAGTTCTCTGCCAGTGGGGGGTTTTCAGCTATTATCACTCCCTCCTGTGCCTCGGGGTAAACTATCTTCGCATGTGACCTGTAAGGGACCCTGAGACTTCCTGTTACACATACCTAGACCTCAAAATTGATTACTGGGAAAAAATATTGAAGGGACGGAAAAACGGGTGCCCATGGCAGATAGTTTCTTTATGTCCAAACCAGAGAGAACTATCAATGCTAGCACTGATGAAAGATGACATGAACGACAGCACAAAATCATCAAGGCTCATCCAGGCATGTCACCTGATGGAAATGTCTGAATCCGTAGACCTAGAGATGCCTTCTGAAGTATGCAAGATAAAACTCATGGACAAACAGGATATCAGTCGTAGGGTAGCCTGAGAGAGACTACTGAGAATGAGATGAGAATGAGAATGAGCTATTTTGGTTCTGGAAAGCAAATGAGATAGTCCTTTAACAAATCTGTTTGTAGCCTCTTAAAATTTACTTTAGGATTGAACAGCTGTGTAGGTGGTACAAGTGGGTAGGATCCAAAAATATGTCCTGGGTATCATGTAAGAGAAAAGTGATATAACTGGGGAACCCCCCCCCCCCACTCACCCACCCACCCATTACTCAGAAATGGAACTTTGAGGGATGGAAGGTAAAAGGTCAGGACCATACCAAGAAACTCTTAGATCTGGTTTTCCAGACCCACTCTGATCTGAGGGTATTTAAAAAGAAATGGTCAGGTATATCTAAAGAGTGAATGAGAGTATCTTTCTTTTATCTGATTCCTTACCTCTCAGAGGGTATCACTGGCTAGATAGGAAAAGGGAGCAAATTAGACTTAGCAGATGCATTCACAAATTAATGAGATGGTGGAATTGGTTAAGATCCCCATCTGGATTTGAGCCACAGAAAATTTCACATCATTTTATCCACATCCTGAAAAAAGTTGAGCAGGAAGGGAAAACTGGAAGGAAAGGAGCTAATCACCACAGGGACCAAGCCCATTGGATCCGAGTAGGACTTAGGATCTTAAGAAAGTTCTAAAGGTTTTTGCATCCAAAGAGTTTGAATGTGAAATCTTTCAAATTCTGTGGAATAAAATTTGTCTGTCAAATCCAAAGCCTTAGGAGCCAGTGAAGAAATAACAGCAAACCTATCAGATCCAAGGAGGACTTAGGGCCCAAAGAAGCACTAGGACTTTGGATGCAAAGTCTTTCTAGTTTTCATCTAGAGTTAGAATTCGTCTAGCGGAGCCAAAGGCTTAGGATGCGAAAGAGGTTCTAAAGGCTTTAGACAGAAATAGCTTGGATCTGAAATCTTTCAAATTCTCTGGAATAAGACGTGTGTCCGTTGGAGCCAAGACTTAGGATCCGATGTGGAAGTAACAACCAAAGCCTGTGGGATCCAAGGAGAAATTAGGATCCAAAGAGGACTCTATGGGCTTTGGATTTGAAAAAAATTCCTAATTCCTCTGGAGTCAAACTTCTGTCTGTCAGATCTGAAAGCTTAGGATCCAAAGGAGGCTGAAAATGCTTTGGATCTGGATAGTCTGGATCCAAAATCATTCCATGTCTCTGTAATAAGACTTATGTCTGTTGGATCCCAAGGCATAGGATCTAATGCAGAAGTAAGAGCAGACCTGTCGGATCTGAGGAAAATTTGGGATCTGAAAAGATCCCTAGAGGACTTTGGATTCATAATTATTGTCTGAAGGTAAAAATTATGTCTGTTGGATCGAAAAAAATTTAGGATCCGATGATAGGAGTTGAACCTGTCATATTCAAAGAGGATTAAAGATTTGCAGGAGACCTTAGAAATGTCAGATCCCAGGTGGCTGGATCCAAACTCTTTCAGACATATTTGCTTCATTTTTTTTTTTTGGTTTATAATGAAGATGAAGCCAAAGAATTTGAATACCTGGCTGGACCATTTGAAGGATCCTTGAATACTGAACTCCAGCAATGTTCTCAGGAAAAAGGTAGTTAGCAGTAAACCTTTCAATATTAATGTATTTCTTCTTTTGTTCAAGTTCTGAAGAACTGTGTGATTGGATCCAATGATGGTCAGATTGGACATAGCTTTGGATGCAGTTTTTGTTCTTTCTTTTCAGTTCTGAAGAAGCAGTTGCTAGAGAAGCCAAGAAAAAGACGTTATGTACTCACCATATCGTTTGATGTGAGTTGTTCATCTCGCCTTCATTCTTACAGATGGGTTCGGTCTACTACAAAGCTCGAGGTCTTCAGACAGCTCGAGGCCAAGTCCCTATCCCATGATGCACCCAGAGTTACCTCAGATCTTGTTTACTGTGTATAATAATACCATGTGTCATTCTATCTTTAGGAGAAAGCCATAGAAGGATTGAGTAACCAGGAAAATCTAGTATCTTGGACCGTGAAAAAACCCTGGAGGGGGTAGCAGGGTGGGAAGTAAGAATGAAGGCGAGATAACAACTCACATGGAACGTTATGGTGAATACATAACTTTTTTATACAAAGTTGTTCTATCTCGCCATTCATTCTTACAGATGGGTTGCATCCCAAGCACCATCTTTCTCGGGTGGTTCACGGGAGTAGGTTTTTCAGGACAGTATACCCAAAGGAGGCTCTGTCCCTGGAGGCCTTGTCAACTTTGTAATAAGTGACAAAGGTATGAGGTCTTGACCAAGTGGCTGCTGTACAAATGTTGTCTATAGGAAGCCTAGCAGAAAAGGGAGAAGATGTGGATACTGCTCTGGTACAATGAGCCTTAGTTTTGTGTTGTAAGGGCATATTAGCAGCTGAATAAGCAAATGTTATACAATCAGATAACCATTTAGACAGTGTTGTTTTTGCGACTGGCATACCTTTTCTGGAATCTGAAAAGGAAACGAAAAGCTGTTCTGATTTTCTGAACTCTTTTGTTCTATCCAAATAAATCTGAGCTGTCTATACACATCAAGCTTGTGCAGCATATACTCTAAGTTGTTGGTGTGTTTGGGAAAGAACACTGGCAAATCTATAGTCTGGTTAAGGTTAGTCTCAGTATAAAACTTTTTTGGGTAAAAATGAAGGATTTGTTCGCAGGGACACTCTGTCAGCATGGAAAATCAAATAAGGAGGCTTTATGGACAAGGCCTGAAGCTCCAACATTCTACAGGCAGAAGTAATAGCTACTAAAAAGATAGTCTTCCATGACAAATATTTCAAATTGCAGGAAGAAGTTGGTTCAAAAGGTGGGAGAATAATGTGTGAAAGCATAAAATTTAAATTCCATGGAGTATAAGGGGATTTCACAGGTGGTCCGAGATGAAAAGTCCCTTTGAGAAAGGCTTTGGATAGTTTGTGTAACATTATGTTTAATCCATCAAGGCCAAGGTGAATTAGAGATAGCAGCAAGATGAACCTGAACTACTGCTGCTGCAGCTCCTTTATAGGTTCACAGGTAGGTACAAGGCTATCTGCCCGATTGCATTTATAAGCCTAACCAGAGTATGTCAGCTTTCGCTGCCCTATTGATTAATTAACTAAGCCTCTGTCAAGAAGAGCCAATGAAGTGATCCCAGGGGTGTATTTTCTGTTACCCATCCACTCTTCAAGGTTTCTCTTGAAGAGTGTTATTGAGGGGCTCTGCCTAATGTAGTTAGGAATTTTGTTCCAAAGCATGGGGAGTCTCTGTGACAGGAATCTATCCCTCCAGCATGTTCTATTTATTGTTGTGGCGAGGTTTCACTCACTAGAGCGAGTGGCTCGCAGTGACTTGGATTTCTTTAGGAGGAGCATGTCCATCAATTCTGAGTTGGACATGGCTTTGTAAGTCAGGCACAGATCACCTCTGAGTAAGCGATATGCCACTGAGTACAGCTGGAGTTTTTCCAGTTGGGGCTGCATAGGACATATGTTTGAGACCAGTAATCCTCTTGGTGAGGTACTTTTGTGGTCTTTCCAGCTGTTGGAAGTGTCTTGTGAGGTACATCCCAAACGGGGCATTTTACTCTTTATTTCTAGATGCAAACCCTTTAGTAATTAGATGGGCTACATAGAAGGATTTCCTAACTACTTTGGCAATATGATTGTCAAAGGAGAGAGTACTATCTACCTGGGTCCCCAGAGCTCTTATTACCTCTTCTGTATTAAGGGGGCTGCCACCTATGTGGTAATACATGGGAGTTTTGTTTTCCCCAAACGGGATGACTTTGCATTTTTTGGCATTTAGCTTGCGACCATGACTTTGACACCAGGTGTCTGTCTCAGTAAGGCCCTTCTGGAGAATGTCCGTGTCAGCCGAAGAGTCAATTATGGCTCCCAGTTTGCAGTCATTGGTGAACTTGGTTAGCCATAGTCCTCCTGTGTTTGCCTGTACTTCTGAGAAGTATATGCCGAACAGTAGGGGTCCCAGGACCGTGCCTTGTGGGACACCACTTGTGACTGGTTTAGAGTCGGACCTGGAGCCCACTATTCTTACCGTGTGAGTTCTGTCTGTAAGCCAGTTGTCAACCCATCTCGTGACATAGTGGTTTATATTCAGGCTGTTGAGTTTTTCTATAATTCCCAAGTGGGGAATGGTGTCAAAAGCCTTGGCGAGGTCAAGGTAGGCTGTGTGAACTACCTTCCCCTCATCTATGGAGTTGGTGACTGTCTCAAAGAAGTCAACCAGGTTTAGTAGGCATGATCTGCCCTTAACAAAGCCGAACTGGGTCGGGTCAAGTGTTTGGAGGTTCCCAATGTCTTTGTTAATGAGTTCCATGATGATGTGCTCCATAGCCTTGCAGACCAGGCTAGTCAGGCTTATGGGGCGATAGTTACCAGGGCCAGTTGTGGCCCCTCCTTTGTGGAGCAGAATAACCGTTGCTGTGCACCATTCTATGGGCACGTAGCCTGTGGAGAGGCTGAGGTTGAGCAGTGTGTTTAGGTGGGGGGTTAGTTCATTCTGTAGTTCATGCAAGACGCAGCCTGGGACTCCATCTGGCCCTTTTGACACTGTGCTTTTGGCTTTTGAAAGGGCTGTTTTCACCTGTGTGTCTGTGATTTCTGGGACACTACACTTTTTCGGTATTGTTGTGGGCCCTTTTGGGGGTGAGAGGGGGGGGGTGAAGTTTGCAGTGAATCTATCTGCCAGGATGCTGGCAATATCAGTGGGTTCAGTATATTTTGTGCTATCTTGCACTAGCTCAGAGCATATCTGTGAGTTGCCACTTAGATTCCTGACATAGCTAAAGAAGGCTTTGTGGTTATCTTTCGAATCCTTGGCTATTTTTCTTTCAAAGTTATCCTTGGAGGATTTTATGAAGGACCTTAGTTTCTTACTGATACTGATCAGGGATGTCTTTCTTTCTTGGGATTTGTTTTTTTTTCTGAACTAGTTTCCTCCTTCTATTGCATAGCCTGTTTAATTCAGGGGTCCACCAGACTGGTTTCCTTCTCTTAGGGGAGTGAGTCTTGGTTTTGCTAGGGATGGCACGATCCATGCATCCTTGTAGGTGGTCATAGAGTGCATTTGTAAAGGTTCCTGCATCTTGGACACTGTTATCCTTTAGCGTGGGGGCTGTGAAACTTACCACCTCTGTCTTAAGTAAGGTGAAGTTTGCTATAGAAATGTTTTTCACTGTGGTTTCATTGGTTGGAGGTGGTGGTGTGGTGTGGACATCCAGAGTGATTAGTTTATGGTCTGATCTAACCAGTGACAGGTTGACCTCTGGTGTGGAACACCTGTCGCCCATGTTGGTGATGATCAGGTCCAATATGTTTTCACCTCTGGTAGGGGAGTTTACCAGCTGATCCAGGGTATTTGAGTTGATAAATTCCAGGAAGCGCTAGACCTGGGAGTTTGTACTTGAGTAGTTTTCCCAGTTAACGGTAGGGTAATTGAAATCGCCCAATATCAGAGTGTTCGGTAGGACCTTCATGTTTTCCAGTGTCTCCAGAAAGGCAGAGTGGTGGTCCTGGGTCATGGAGGGTGATCTGTAGAGGGCCACAATTTGCACTGCAGATTTATATGCAGGCACTATAAGCCTTTAACCAGAAATTCCCAGCTCAGAAGGGCAGTGTCCAGCCTCTCCTCCCACAAGAGTGGCCCCGCTGGGTGGATGTAGCTCACTGCCATACTCTTAGGGCACCTTGACAAAGGGGATAGTACCTGGTTCCTCCTTGCTTGTTCAAGTACCAGACCACTGACATGTTGTCCATCTGAATCGCATTTGTTCCCAGAGGAAGCGAGTCCTAAAAGTACGGCAACGCCAAAAGTACCACTCTCATCTCCAGGACAGTGATATGCAGATGTGTCTCCTGTTTGGTCCATGTGCCTTGGGCTGTTCTTCCCTGAAAATGACCCCCCCCACTATATCAAGGTAGCATCAGTTTTCACTGTGGCCACTGGTGGGGGTAGCACAAAAGGATGACCTATCGTTACATGAAGAGAGGTCAACCACCACTGAAGATCATTATTACATGAGTTTGTGATCATTATGAGATGAGACATGAAGAGCTCTTGGTATGACCATTGAGTGAGTAACAGCCATTGCAGAATCCACATGTGCATGTGACCCAGCGGAATCACTAGTATTACAGCTGCCATCATGCCTAACAGTTTTAGCACTTCTGATGCTGGAGCCTTGTCTTTGGATATGATATTATGACCTGCTGACAAAATAGTAACACTCTTTCTACTGGAAGTCTCAAAGTGGTGGTGGTGGTGGTGTCCAATTCTGCTCCAATAAAATTGATATGTTGAGATGGCGACAAGGCAGATTTTTCTGAATTTATTGTAATGCCCAGCTGACTGCAGAGAGTAAGAGTGGTGTCCCTGGCTTTTATTAGCTGATGCCTGGTGGCGGCGGTGTGGAGCCAGTCATCTAAGTATGGAAACACCTGGAATCCTGAACGCCTCAGGTAAGCCGTGACCACTGCCATACATTTGGTGAACACTCTGGGGGCTGTAGTGAGGCCAAAGGGCAGGGCTCTAAACTGGTAATGACTGGCTCCCAGCTGGAAGCACAGATGATCCCTGGATAGTCTGGCCATTTTTATGTGGTAGCACGCATCCTGGAGATCTATCGAGCACATCCAAATGTCTTTCCCTAATAAGGGAAGTATCAACTGAAGCCTGATCATCCAGAACTTCTCTTTCTTGACAGATCTGTTTAGTCTGCTCAGGTCCAAAATAGGTCTCAAGTCCCCTGTCTTTTTTGGAATTAAAAGGAATCTTAAGTAAGTTCCGGATCCTATCTGGTCTGCTGGGATTGGTTGGATGACTCTTTTTCTTAGCAACGTTTGGACCTCTACTGTTGCCTGTTCCCTGTAACTGGGTGGAACGTCTGGGATTTTTGTTGTCAATGGAGGGGGTGTGGTGAAAGGAATGAAATACCCTCTGGAAATTATAATTTGTACCCAGTTGTCATTTGTTATTTTGAGCCATGTCTGGATACAAAGATAAGTGACCCCCGACTGCCTCCAGAGTAGGGCAGTCAGGTCTCCTTTCAGGAGTGCTGGTAGGGCTTCCCACAGAACTGTTCTCTGTCGCCCTGGTTTTGCGGACCCCCTCTGCCGTGAGGGTGGCATCTTCCATTATTGCCCCATCCTCTGCCCCTGGAGGGGGGGGGTCACCACGTGTGTCCTGAAAGGCTCCTTAGGCTTTTCAGAACCACATCTTTCCTCCTCTTTATTGGGGTAGGGTTTGGTAGGGGTGGAAACACAGACTCCGATGGCAGAGTCCTTCCTTTCTGTTCACACCTGGTCAAAGTGTCCTTAACTTAGGGCCCGAAAAGGGATGAGCCATCAAAAGGGGTGTTGACAAAGGATGACTAAAGGGGCTCCATGAAGGAACACAAGCGCATCCATGAGTGTCTCCTAAGAGCAATTCCTGTACTGGCTGCCCTACTCATTCCATCAGCTGCATATGAAATGAGGCGCATGGATGAGTTCACTATGGAATTGAGGGTAGCAAGCTGGGAGGTGACTTTGTCTGAAGCTCCTGCATCTACTGTACCCTGAAGAGTATCTCCAAGCTCTTTTAGGAGGTCTCTTTGCAGTCTCATAAAATGAGTGAGATAGTTCAGTGAACACAGGGAAAAAGTTGCTGAACTGTACGTGCTCTTCCCATATCTATCCATAATCCTAGAATCTCGGTTAGGAGGATGGATAGAGGAAGGAGTTTCCGATATCTCCTTTTTGGTGGCTGACACCACCACCATGGCATCAACTGGCACTCCCTTGGTAAGAAAAGACTTTTACTGAGGGGCAGAAATAAATTTATTAGGCCTCCTGGGGACAGGCTTCATGGTGTCCGGAGACTCCCATGCCCTTCGTGAGACCAGCTCCATGAGCTCATCAAAGGGAGGAGACACCCAGGAGGTGGAGGGTTGAGACCCAAAAGCCTTCAGGAGAACCAACTCATCTTCAGTAGAGTTGGTGGACTGCCAGTCACCACTCTGCCTAAGGATTTCTAATATCTCAGAAAATTAGATATCCTCAGAGGGGGACCGTGGGGACCCTTCTGATTCATCTAAGTCAGTATCGGATGTTAGAGACTCCTGCGGGGAGTCTAAGTGCTTCCTTTTACAGATTCTCTTCCTGGAAACCTCATCGGTGGGAACTTCTGGGGAGGTCTCGGAAGAGCAGGGGCCACCTAATGGGGCTTTCTGAGGCTTTGGGTCTCTACGTTTAGAAAGGATCTGTGAAGCAGAAGTGGACACAGGCACTTCTGGTGAGGATGTAGCTGGTCCTGAAGTCGTAGATGTCCTAAGAGACATTACTCTCCTCATGGCTTTGAAGGCACCTCTGCTCCAATGAGAAGGGACCAATGGATCCAAGGAAACCATCAATCCCCTTGGGAGGCTCCGAGCCAGAGGTAGGAGCCAAGCTCATCTGAGCCAAAGCCCCAAGAGGCAAAATCAGAACCAACAAGTCAGTCTGACTATCCTCTCCAAACCCGACCGGAGAGTGTCAGCTCCTAGACTCCTCGATTGCCACCAAGGACGTCTAAGTAAACAGAACTCATGGCACCAGAACAGGCATCGGCTCCAAAGGCTCAATGATCATCAAGTCTGACTCCTCTGGCTCCGAAGGACCGGTATGGCTTGGGAGAGGAAAAGAAGTAGATGGCAATACAGTCTTCAGTTCCAAAACTGCTTGGGTCGGAGCCGATAAAAATGTTGCAAATGCAAGTGCCTGTAACAACTTCTGCACAACACAATCCATATCCAAATTGGGAAGCCTGATCGAGGACCGAGATGAATGGATGGATGAAGGCACTGATTGCAGGATTGGCAATTTAGGTACTGGCTCGAGGTACGCTGAGGAACCTCTGATCTATTGCAGCGGAAAACTAGATCTGAGGTAACTCCAGGTGCATCATGGGATAGGGACTTGGCCTCGAGCTGTCTGAAGACCTCGAACTTTGTAGTAGGCTGACTCAGAGCCGAGGATCGGCTCCAAACCCATCTGTAAGAATGAACAGCGAGACAAAACAACTTCACATCTAGAGCTTTTGACAGGTCTTTACATTTTGTATGGGGGATTGAACCCCAGCAATGGCTTTGGAAAAAGAAGATGGGAATAAAACATTTAACATCAGTTTATTCTTTCCTGTCCACAGAAATGCATGATAAAAACTAGTCCTAAAGAATATAAATCAAGGTTGTAGCAATGGAATTTAAGAAACTACAATAAATCTTGTATATAAAAGAAATATCAATAGTAATAAAACACTGACACCAAAACGGTAAAATAAAGCTGTAAAATAAACTGTCACAATATTGGAGAAAAACATCTGGTAAAAGACAAAAAAAAGCTTTGGGATTTTACTCCATTTCAGATTTTCTGCATTGATAGTTATAGACAGTTCAAAAGGTAAAGGGAAGCAGACTTTCCTAGAAGAAAAGGAAAAAAGTCAATAAACTCAAAATCAGATTAAAACTGAAGAGACAGTAATTCGGTAAAGTTAGAAAGAAAAAATAAAAATAAATAACATATCTTTCACAGAAAACTCAAGAGCTGAAGGTGACCACGTCTGAACTCTAAAGCAGCAAATGAGATCAGAGGGATATTAGGGGTGGTACATTATGGGTAGGGAAGGAACTTGAGAGTTTGTTGGTGGCCACAAGCTAAAATAACAGCCAAGTCAGATCCGAACATTGGATCCAAACTCATACACTGAGAAAGAATGAAAATTGACATTGTAGTTTATACAACTTGCTGCCTTTTAACTTGTATAATACTCTTTTTCTCATTTAGAGTCACTCAACTGTCACAGGTAGCAGTTTTTTTGTTATTTTTTATTAAATTATCACTTATGATATAGGCAGTCATACATTTATATAAATGAAAACAAACCATATTGACATAGACTTAGCTGCAAGTATTTTACATCACAGACTGAATCAACATAATCTTAGTTGCAAATGTTATACATCACTTATAATCTACCCAATCATTGTTGGTCAAGCAATATATAGCTCATTCAAATTCTGCCTTCTTTTAAACCTCATTCCTCCCCTATACGTGTTGTTCCCCCACTTCCATTTTTTTCCTATGTAATTTGCTCCTACCCTTTTCTAAAGAACCCAATTCCAGATGTTTTATCTCTGTTACTATATTCACTACTTCTAATACAGTAGATTAATACATTGATTTCAATTTTCTAGTAATTGCAGCCACCATAATTAGACTCAGCAAGCCCTTAATATGTCTAGTCAATTCTGATTCTGTAACATAGTTCCAAAAAATCATTTCCTTAGTTAAACCAATTTGCTCACCCAGTATCTCTGACAAAGTAGTCTGCAGGGAATGTGTGGCTTAAGGAGTTAAATCTGGGGGGTAATTTTAAACATTAAAGAAGTAATTTAATAATATTTCATGTCTTTTTTATTAATTGGTGCTGTGTTTTTACAAATGTCAGTAGTATTTCAAAATACCACCGAAATGGATAACAATGTATGAAAATATTCATGGTGATCTAAAGAAGCATTTCTGAAAGGTTAATATTTTATTGAAATATTGAATTCTACTACAATTTATCAATGCACTTCATTTTCAGATTTTACACTGGCATTTTCACACATTGTGACAATGCCTTTAGGAAACTATAAGCAGATGATGACATTTATTAAATGTATTTTGCCACAAAAGGCCACTTTCAAAGGCATCAGTAACATTTCCATAAAATAAATACCTTTCACTGACAAATGAAACACAGTGCACTTTGATATGTCATAGTGTTCCTTCATAGATTATAATCAGCCTTTTCATTCATGATGCGATTTTTAGCAGTCAAGATTCTGCATAATAAATGCTACTTTTCGCTGGTTTGATAACATACACTACATTAGACACTAGCAGCAGAGTGATAGCACAGTGTCTGCTACAAACTCAATATCTGGGTGTATCCTTATAGTGACAAGTAGCAGAACCAAAGAAAATACAGTTGTAAAGTAAACTTACAATAACAGTGGCTATTCAAAAAGATCATTATTGCAGTAGCCAAAGCTATATGGGATTTTTCTTACTAGGATCAGACCAGCCAGACAGCTTCCAAAGCTTTAGGGTGCTTTCCACCCATCCCAAGTTCTGCACAAGGACAGCAGGATAAAATTAGTTGCTAGGGTGCCAAAACTTCAGAGATTTCTTGCCTCAGAACAAGGTGGCTAGAATCATGATGGCCTGAAAAAAAGGAAAGCACATAAATGCACACTATGGCAAAAAGAAAAAAAAAACGGGGATGGAGGGAAGGTGCACCTACTGCAACAGTGATCTATTTGAGCATCTTTTATTATAGTAATTTTACTTACACAAGTGAACTATGTTCATCATTAGATCACTATTGCAGTAGCCTTAGCTATAAGGGATGAATACGAGAGCATAGAAAGACAGGGACTAGGAAGAAGGATCAGAGTCCACAAGCCCCTGAAAAACAGTCCAAGCAAAGCCTGCTTTAAACCTAGAGAAGTAATTTAGTTTGTAGTGCTAGGTAAGGGTGTGTACAGTTGACCAAATTGCTGCCTCAAATATATTTTTAAAGTCCACCACTTTCCAGAATGCCACAGAAGTAGCCAGAGCCCTGGTAGTAAGTGTCTTGTTACAGTAAGACTATCAAAAGAGCAATAGCATGGGAAACCCTTTAGAAATTGTCTGCTTTGGTAATGTGTTCCTTTCTCCTACCTTCATAGGAAATAAATAGCTGATCAGCAACCCTGAAGGTTTTTGTCCTGTCAATGCAGTATCTGACTTACATGTAGACATTCAGATTATGTAAAATTCTTTCTCCCTTATTTTTAGGTTCTGAAAAGAAAACGGGGTGATGAACAGCCTGTCTCATTGTAAACTCTGTAACAACCTTAGGCATAAAGTAAGGACTTGTTCTCAAGGTAGCCCTACCTTTGTGAAAAATGAGATAGGGATGACTTACAAAATGAGCCTGTAACTCAGATACTCTTCTTGTAGAAGACTGAGCAATGAGTAACACTTTTTTCTAAGACAAGAACTTCCAATCAGCCTCATGAGCAGGGTCAAAAGGCAACAGTGTAAGCTTTTCCAATGGAAAATTAAAATCTCAGGAAGTAGCCACCTGACTTGTGAAACCCCTTTCCAAAACTGTTTCATGTGAGTAAACATAGAAAGTGGGAGATCTAAGGAAAGACAAGTGGATATCTCTAAAAACGAAAGAAACTCTCACAAATACTGAACAAACTCATAAAAATACTACAGAATTTTAAGAGACTTGAGCATTGAAAGCACTGGTTCTTGGTTTGGCACCAACTAGATAATCTTTTCCAAATGTCCATATATGATTTTCAAGTAGCAGGTTTATTTGCCTAATTTAATATCTGCTGCATGTCTGCAAAAATTGGTATCTAAAAAGTAAAACAATTCTATCAACCAGGCAGTCAGTAGGGGATATCAAATAACTCCTCTCCTGTATGAGTAAATCCATTCTGAGAGGAAGTTTGTGGGAATTATCCTTGGCCATTTTTAAAAGAAGGGAGAATCACTATTGCCTTGACTCAGAGAGAGACATCACAGTAATCTTTTGAGAAGTCCTTCTATATGTTTAGAAGTACACCTCATTTCATCTGCTGCTCACAGGTCCATTGATAAAAATATCTTAATACCCAAACTTGAATATTGCCTTCCTTCTCTAGATATGCATTCAGTCTACAATACTTAAGAATACAGACTGCTGAGAATAAAATCTGCAGATTCATTCTATTAGCAGACACACAGATACACCACTGCAATTTGCTAAAAAAATCCAAATGGCTTTCATTGCATCATTGGGCCACTTTTCATCTAAATATTCCAATTTGCAAGGTGCTACAACATGGTTGCTGCACCATATAAGAGTGAAACTACCTGTACAAGACAACATTTATGTACTCAGAAGTACACAAGACTATAGGTTATCTTTAGTGGCTCAGTTGCTTAAAACTGCTGTAGGTGAGAAAGACTGGGTCCTGTTACCCAGAGTCACCTGCCTACAGACATCAAAAATCTAAAAACCAATAAAAACTTCAAATATGCACTTAAAGATCATCTCTTTACTGAACCTATCTGCAATTGCTACCATGACAATGGTTAGGTAAATTACCATTCCATATAATGAATTATGGAATATAAACTTCTCTCAGCATCTTAATCCGGCATTTGATACACATATGTTTCATATATATATATATATATATACATACATATATATATATATATATATATATATATATATATATACATATCAGAGTTTATGTAGTGCATGAGTGATTGCAATTGATTTTATGCATACCTTTGCTTCTTGCTTGCAGTGTGTGTGTGTGTGTGTGTGTGTGTGTGTGTGTGTGTGTGTGTGTGTGTGTGTGTGTGTGTGTGTGTGTGTGTGCGTGTGTGTGTGTGTGTATTTTTTCTCTCACTGCACTATTTTGTAGGAAATGCAGTCAGTCTGACCGTTGGTGGTTTGAAAAGCATCTGATAGGGAAGAATGACAATATGTAAAAAAAAATATTCAAAATTCAAGAAGAAAGTGAAATAGGTGATGTAGGCATATCTTCACTTGCATTTTGAGTATAGCTACATATATTTATCTATCTATTGATGCACTCAGACTGGATCTTTTAATGCTGCCCTATCTGCATTCAATTTAGCTATCTGAATTTTGCTATGCACGTGTTTTGTATATAATGTTGATTGAAAGACCATGATGTATTTTCTGCTCTTTGACCTCTGGTCATGGCTGAAAAGGGTCAATAGACCAGTCCACTTACCCGGTGAACAAATAGTTAACAGGAAAGGATGGAAAAGCACAAATATCATTCCCAAATATGAGAATTAAAAGGAATGTGTTTTCCAAGTCTGTGTGCAAGGAGTCCTAGAGAAGAATTTCCTTAACTGTCTATTGTGGCTGGAGGGAATCTACCTGAGGAGTTCTCCACAGATGGATCAATTCCTTGAAGACCTCTGGGCTTAGTTTACATTCCTGACAGTCTGCCCTGATCCTGATTAACTTGTCTGCAACAATGTTTTGCTCTTATGGAATGTATTAGCCTGGATGGACAGACTGTAGTGAATCTAGATCCAAGTTACCATAGCTAGTCTGCAAAGGGGGTAGGACCTGGTTCCCCCTTGTTTGTTTATATACCACATCACTGTGAGGATGTCAATGTTTACTAGCAGAGGGCCTGGAGTCCAAGAATGGTTCAGAGATTTGAAAGCATTTATTAGAGCCATAATTTTCTTTGATATGTATGTGCTTTAATTTGCCTTGCATCTTGCAGAGGGCCTGGACTTCCACCCCCTGTATACATAGCTCCCCAAGTAAAGTCTGCTGCATCTGTGGTTACAGACTGAATAGGGACTGGAAAAGAAAAAGGAAAACCTAGGTTGAGAGACAATTGATTCATCTAGCACTGGAATCTAAAATGAAGAGGGCTGCTGGTGTTGAGTCCAAACTGATTTGGCAAATTACTGAATTTTCCTCATGTAAAATCCGGTCAAATCAATTATGAAAATAGAAGAGGCCATGAAACATAGAATTCCAAGGTATTTTCTGGCAGATGCCTGAGTCTGGATGGAAAATATCAGAAAATGCTCTTTGTAGTAGCTGCATTCCACTTTGTCCTAAGGAAGAAAAATCATCATGAGAGATATGTCCAGTAGACATCCCAGAAACACTATACTATGAGATGGAATGAGAGAATATTTGCATATGTTCACCTGAAAACACAAGATGAAAAACATTTTTTTACCCAAGCAACATATTATTGACAACTTGTGGAAGAAGATGCAAAAATTAAAATATGGAAAGATATGAATACCCTGCAACATGCAATGTGCTTTTTACAGGAGTCAAACACTTTGTAAACACTCTATGACAGAAAAATAATACTTTCCCTCACAAAAAATGTTAATTAAAATGGAACCCCACAGGGACCCAGGACCATCTGCATGTCAAAAATTGTACTTGACAAGCAGTTAGCAGAGCTTAGGAGAGTCAGTGAAACAGTTTGATAAAAAATAACTTTTGAGGTAATTTTTTTAATGACAACCCCCAAAACTACTAGTCTTAGCCCCTAACCACTAGAAATGACAGAAAAGTTAATCTTTTTCACATAAAATAGATATTTGCAAGGCATGGAAGTATGACCAAATATTAATATTCCCAGGTAAGACTTTTATTAATAACAACTAAAAATACCAGTTCAAGTCTCCAGCATAAATTTAGGAATAAAAAGAAACACCTTTTTTTACAAAAAAATTGATGAACTAGAAGGTATTTCCCAAATGGGTACTTAACTATCAAGACTTGGTGAAGGGGTAGCCAACACTCAACCACATGAAGCCTGCAGGGAAGAGTGCATGCAAGTAGCAAAAACGTTATACGTTTAGGCACGATAGCCACTGATTTTATTCTGCCCTCCCTGAGCAAGGATGCATGCAAGGTGCCTAAAAGTTTTAAAAGCTGGTAGGCTGGTCCACTCCTGGCATGATATGTCCCATATAGCTTAAGTTACTGCAACAGTTATCTAATGATGAACATGTAATGCTTCCACTCTACAGGAACTTGGCCAGATTATACCATGAGTACTGTGTGCAGTTCTGGTGGCCTTATAAGAACAAGTACATCAGGTTGCTTGAAAGAATCCAGAGAAAAGCCTCTAGGAAGATATATGGAATGGAGGTGAAGGACTGTTACCAAATACTAGAAAAGAAGACATGATATTGGTGCAAAACACTATGCCAGAGAGATGTGAAAGGGTCATAAAAAACAGGAATGACAGCTGGATAAGAGGCCTTAAAGGCAGCTTGTACGGGCTAGCTATATCTAAGCTCTCCAAAAGTATTTTTTTAGAGAGAGAGAGAGAGAGAGTGTTATAGACACATGGAATAGAGTACCACAATAGGTGGTGAAGAAGGAATTTACAGAAACATTCAAGAAGACATGTGACAGGTGGAAAAAGAGAAGGGGAAGACGGATTCAGAAGAGTTAGAATATTAAATGCACTTAAACAAGCAGAACAGGAAATCTTATTATTTCCTCCAGCTTTAAAAAATGTAATGAATTACAATTTGTGTAAATCTGTTTAATTAAAGAATACTTATCCTCCATTTGAAACACATTAGCATAAGAAGGTGTGCAGAAAAGTGCAACCTAAAACAAGTCTACGTGTTTGTCAAGCTGGCCCATGAGTAAGCCAGAAACATTGGCATTTTTTCTTTGTGTGCTTCTTCTCTACAAGATAATTCTTTTTTAATCCCTTAGTTATTTTCTTTCTGCATTATTCTGTCATCCAGTCAAGAAATATATAACCAGTCCAATCCGTCTGTCCTCATATGGCTTACTTTCAATTTCCCAATAAATATTTTGTGGTCAGCTCCCTGTGAAAGGGGATAATTGCTTTTCTTCTTCAAGATTGTCCTGGTCTCTAGCTGACAATTTCAGCCAAAATACTAGATGAAGCAGTTTTGGTAATGGTTTCAGTTGCCAGATGATGGTGCTTTGGTAATGGTTCCAGTTACAAGTACCTGAAAGATGTTGTGTTTTCAGGTTGTATTACAAATGCATCTCTGGGTGCTAAGATATGTCACATCATTCTTTTTATGTAATAATTTTGACAACATTTTTTGGTATGAAAGAAAACATATAAATTGAAAAACAAGGAAAGAATATCAGTTGTAAATAGCTACTTGTCTACAAGAAGCAATACTGACAAAAAGTCATTATTTACTAAATATCTTATAACAGGTCATAGAAAAACATTTTCCATAACAAATAAATCTAGGCAGTTGATAGGTATGCTGCACTTTCAAGTGCCCAAGACATATTTTGAAATTGAGTCACCTGGGTTGTAATCAGGACTTTATATCTCTATGCTATTAGCATACTGGCACATTCAATGAAAAAAATTATCACAATTTTGTTATAATCAAGGAATATAAAACTATGTCTAAATGATTAAGACATTTAATTGATTATGAAATGTAATAAACTACCAGTTATTTCAGGAGTGGGTTTTGTTAATATTTTAAGTTTCCAATGAAGACTGGATATGCTGATGTGTGATGAGCTTATGTCACATGTAAATGCCTGGTGGTGAGAAGTAACTCATATGTTTTCAAATAAGGAAGCCCAAACTAAAAATACATAATGAAAGAGTACAGATACAGGATTCTCTGTGTGGATTATTGGTAAAGATGATGCACTCTACGATATACTAAGGAAGTCTGCATTAGCAATGTAATTGCTGCTCACTATCTAACAGTCTTTTAAGGAGCTGATGAGGGACAGTAAGATGCTTCATGAGCTTACTGTTTTATAGATGCATATGTTCCTGAAGCAGTAGTGGCGATTTAATATAATTTGCATTTACTGCAGTAACTGCAAGACTAGTTATCTGGAATTATACAATGATAGCTTATTAGTATTCAAAAACGTGCATGCTGATTAGTCAGCCCAACTAATGTGCCCATTGTAAATCTAGCATATGCCAATACAAAAAGTTTGGGTGCTGAAATACCATTGAGTGGCCAGACTTTTTTCAATTAGTATATGGTACAGAGGCGTACATCTCAACTATCCAGATTTTTGCCTCATATTTTCGGTCTGTTCCTCATAAAATTTGTGGTTTTCTGACAGATCACTGAGAAATGAAGTCACTAAATAATGACACACATTTCAATTTCAGAATTCATATCCCTCAGACAATGCACAGTAACACAAATCTTATTATTCTCGCAGCTTTCTACATTTGTTAGAGGAATATTTACAATTGGCTTCTATTTTGAAGCCTTTGCCCCCTTTTTTGATGAATTTTCCACATTTCTTGAGCTAAGAGGTTGAGAGGTATGTATGGAGGGCAGAGCAAATACAAGGAAAATCAGGTACATTCTGCAAAACTAAAGAAATGTACCTGATTTTCCTTGTATTTCTGCCGTGTCTTTCTCTTACCTCAAAATGTCCAGATTTTACAAAAAAAAAATGCAATGGAGTTCTTCCTTTCTCCATTGCTTATTTTCCACAGCAGAGATGTACTGTGCAAATGTGGGAATGTAAGTCCCATATTCATGCGCAGCACATTAACAAATACAGAAGAATGCCACGACACTGTTATACAAATACATTATAAGAAAAATAAGTAATTTCCTTCTTAAATAATGTCATTGTATAATAGTAATAACTGACTCGTGTGTGGATATATGAGTACTTACCCACACTTACTTGTCGGTTATTGCTTAAGTCGCATTTGCTGTAATCTTAGTATGGAATACACAGAATCCAGTATTCTTGACAAATGCCCATATGTGCACACAATTGACTACATTTTAACTGAACATTATCTGGAAATTAGTGAGTGCAGAATGAGGCTATTCTATGAGCTGTCGCTAGTATAGCTCTTAATAAATTTTAGTTTGATGGTGTAATGTTGCAAAGTGTTTTACAACGTGTTGGATTATGTAAACTGTGTGCTGTTTGTCTCCCCCCCTTTTCTCACTGTGGTGCAACCATCAAGTTAGTACATATAATTTAAGGGCATATGTGGGCTGCATGGAGACTTGATCCCCTGAAAAACAGATTTTTTGTGTGTTTTTAAGGTTTTCGCCTCACCAATTTCAATAATCTTCTTCAAAATTGGTGAGTCGAAGAAATGTGCTGCAATGACTCATTGGTTAACTGTCCTATGATGTTTTGTTTAAAGCACTGGCAATGGTATTATGTACTCTGAAACATATACTACCCATCTTTACTCATGGTACATTTTTAATTTTAACTAATATTAACTATGGGCCAGATTCAGGAAGCCTCCGTGTAAGAGTTATAACTCTTACACGGAGGCTGCAGTGAAACTGTGTGATGTCAGCATGTCATGCATATGCATGAGGTGCATGAGGCATGCTGAATCACACTAGTAACTCTTACATGGTCCGTGTAAGAGAGTAGGGGGCGTGTCTGTAGGCTAAGCCCTGCAAGCGTACACGCCCCCGGAAGACTAGAATGGCTGAAAGTAAACAGCCACGAGAGGCCATGGAAATGTGAATAAACACACTACACAACACATGCCCCGATAGACCATCACTGTATAAAGTGAAGAGATGTTATAAAATTAAATTAAAACCTTTTTTTTTTAAAACCCCGTAAATGTTTGCTACTGTGTGCCAGGTCGCGGGTGTGCTACTAGCGCAATCACAGTTAGCAGTCAGTGGAAAAGGATATAAGAACTAAATATGCAAAGTAAGCCAAGAAGTAATAGCTTAGCGGTAGAGTTGCTGGCCTAAGAGTAGGCAGGCAGGGTTCGAGCCCCCACAACAACTTTTTTTTTTTTTTTGTAAATAAGCACGAAAAAGCCCCCTGACAGTATTGTACAAATGTAAATGTATTCCCTTTTGTAAAATGGAATGAAATGGAGCATATATTCCGAAGTAACACAATAATAAAAATATTCAGAAATGTACTGATAGCTAAGCTGCTGTGAGATGGAATGCCCGTAGCTGAGTAGTGTTTAAAAAGCTGCAAACTGTATGCTCGTTGCTAAGCACCGGTTTAATAGGCTGAAACCGTTTGCAACTAGCTGTGCTTAGCTGAACATGTGTGTCACTAGCCAATTAAGGTTTATCCCAGCGCACACCGTTTGCGAGCCGCTCCCACAAGCTAACTGCCAGTGCGCATGCGTTACCTCGCAAGCAGCGCAGACCTGGTTTTAAATGCTTAAAAGTGCTTTTGGCAAGTTTGATTGACAGGTCCTCAACTCATTTCTGTCAGGAAAATCAAAAGTCAGTTGCCAGAGTCGAACCCAGGATACCTAGAGTCAAGGTACTTCACCACTAAGCCATGACAGCAATACCATGAAATGCAGAAATAGCATATATATGGGATAAAATCCAGAATGGAGCATGAGAAAGCAATTTCAGTGAAGTAGATACAATTCCAAAATGGCCAATCAGAGAAATGTGCGGGAAAAGCGGCATATATAAGCCCCATAGGCGGGAATACACAGCAGAAACGATTGTAGAACAGACCTGCAGTTAGAATGAGTGGAGTAGGTGAGGGACGTTGCTTTCGAGCACAGCGTTGGGGCGTTGAGGAGTCCAGATACATGGTCTGGCTCCTTGTCCATCATCACGAGGCCCAACTCATGCAGGGCCAGGTCTCATGGGGAGCGTATAGGGCAGAGGCATGGGACCAGTTGGCTCGTGATCTGACCAGTGCTACTGGCATTCCACGCACTGGTGAGCAGGTCCGTCACCACCATGCGGACCTGAAGCGACGCAAGGAAGACCAGTTGTCCGAATGGATCCAGGAGGCCCGGGATATGCCCAACGCCCCACTACTGAGTAAGTTACATTTTGCTTATGTATGTAAGGATTTCAACTAGCTGATACCATGGAGATGTGTAGTCCAATATTACTTCTTTCGTATTACAGCTGCAGGTGTCCGCTCTATGAATCGCGAGGTGCATGCCCGCAGGCTGGTGCGGCTGCGCCACCATGCAGGTTAGTAACCCCACCCATTACTTGTAAATACATATTGTACTGTAGCATGTAGCAGAACACTGCAGTGTATTGATTAAAAGTAATATAATGTGCAAGCAGGAATTGTAAGTCTGCAGGTATGGCTGCAACAAGTTCATCAGTATGCAAGTGTAACTGGAAATATAATTGATAGAATTAAACAGTGCTGTAATACAGATGTCCCACCATGAATTAAATATAGTGTAACCTGCAGTAGTCCCAAGAGTACAGCTTTAGAATCTGAGGTAGTCATATGTGAGATATATCCCCTGTTGAAATGCTGAATCATGACAGAAGTGAGGCTGTTGGAAAGTGTTTGAATCACCACCAGTCTAACATGTGAACAAAGCCTAGAAGTACCAACCTGAACTGTGAAGTTGCAGGATGTGTGAGAGTGACAGAAAGGGTCATGTATGAATAAATAAAGTAGTAATAACCCCTGAATATAGTAGCCCCAGTGTGTTTCTACAGAACTAAATGCATGTGGGAAGTACAACTTAAGATCCCAAACTGATTTCAGTGTGTCAGAATCTGGAATGTCTAGGCCAAATGCTGTATATGGTGATCACAGTAAACAATTTGCAGATAGAATGAATGATTATCTGACAGACTAAACAGCCATAGTTGTCCCCTGTCCTGTCATCAAAGTGTAGCAGGATGATGTATCTGATCAAATTCAAAATAAGTAGGATAGTGATGTATTTGTAACAGGTGTAGCTTGACAGTCAAATAAAATTTATTTTGAAACATCAGCCTCAACTTAATTGTGTACCTTATACAAATGTAAATCAATGTGTCATCACTTTCTATCTCCGCCCAACCCTATAATTCCATATAACAACACCCACTAAATAATGGTATGTGAACATTTCATTAATCATGGACATTTGTCCGTTTCAAAAATATATGCATGTCTGTTCGTGCATGTGCCCTGTTCATACCTGCAAATCTGATGGCCTGTTGCCATTAATCAACCCTGCATGTTGTTTGACTGTGTATTTCTGTTCAAATAATGCATGTGATATTGATATGCCCCTTGTTCAATGGTGTTAATATCTGGGTGTTTGTTTGATGGGAATACCAATGCATGCTGTTACAACTAATCTGAATGGAATAAAATGCCACTAACCCAAACTAACATAACAACCACAAACCTAGAACGCTTGGGAAGGCGGGTCCCAGTGGACCCACCTCTCCCACCTCAGCTGGCGCCTGCACCTGGCACTAGTGCCCAGGCCGGACCCCCCTCCGGTGGCCCTGTGCCACCTTCGGGTGGAAGCGCTGCAGGGGATGGGGCCGGTCCCCCCTCTGCAAGTGTGGCCAGAGGGGTTTGTCCACTCACGCTCCGCGGTGTCCGGTCTGTGGTGCGAAGGGAGATCCAAGACACTGTACTTGGGCCCCTACGCCAGCTTGAGGCTCGTGTGGCACAGCTAACGGCCCCGGCCGTTGCCCCGCCTACACAGCCCCCAGCACAGCCCCGTCCTGGGCTGTGAAGGAACAGTGGCAACTGCCTATGGGTGGGGATATCAGTTCCACTGTTGGCATCTGTGGGCTCATGCACCTTGGAAATCCCAACCTCCGTCCCTGTCAATTGTGTAACCCCCCCACGTGTGTCATACACCGCCCCTGTATGCGTCTTGTCTGTCTTGTCTGTTAACCTACCCAACCTACCTCCCCAGCTATACCGACTTCCTTCACCTGACATACCACTCTCACCTGAAAAAAAAAAAAAAGGGCACTCTGTACCCACAAAAAAATTACGCCCCATACATAGCTGTCCATGTCGCACACATGTCTGTTTGACATTGAAACAGTTAATTACAATTGGCTCTACAACAAATATTAATGTTGTCCTGACACCTCTCTCAGGGGTGAAAGGTTTCCAATGTCTCACCAAAATACATGGAAATGCACAGCTGTTGCTGCCAAAGACATGGGCATCTATGGGCCTTACCTATATCCCTCCTGCAAATCCCACGCTTGTTTCCCTACTGTCTTACCCTCTTTGTGACCCCTTTTTCACCACTTTCCTGTCACCCCTTTTTCTTTTCTTTCAAAGAAATTAGCGCGGGTGTGCGCTTGTGTTAGCGGAGCTCACCGCCAGTGCGCATGCGTGAGCTCCGTGCAAACGAGCGCAGACCTGGTTTAAAGTGCTTAAAAGTGCCTTTATGGCACTTTGATTGACAGGTCCTGTACTCAGTTTGAAAGTTTGCTAAGAAAAATAAATTCCCACTGTCAGTCTCGAACCCAGGACCTTGGTAACATTAGTCTGTATGACCTACCACTAAGCCATGCCTGCTTTACAAGAACACACTGCTAAAATAAATATAACATGTAATAGTAGGAATCAGTATAAAGGCAATATAGGAGATGTACTATCCAAAGCATGTCAGGTAGAGTTTTAATGGCCAAATTACTGGATCCCCATACTAGTTCAGTGTGAACAGAAACAGCCCTGCTACCTGTTAGCTTGTACATAGTAACGTAAGGTAATGTACATATGTGAAGGTATGTATATCTACACATACATATATATAAATATATATTAATACATATGAAATATAGTTGTAGGTCTCAGTAGCCATACACACTCACTACAGGAAACAGTGAAGATATATGCAGCAACCAGAATCTGCAACACAGCCTGGCTCCTGTGAGACCTACTAAGCCCTTTAACTGCTTAAATGTGCCTCCAGCACTTTGATTGATAGGCTCTATACTCAACTCAAAAGCAGAATATGAGCATACTAGTAGGCCCTACCACAAGACCATTGTAACACTAGTCTGTATGACCTACCACTAAGCCATGACTCTCATACAGGAATATAGTGCTAAATAAGTGGAACATGTAATAGTAGGAATGAAGATAAAGGCAATATAGTATGTCTACTACCCAAAGTATGTCATGCAGACTTTTATAGTCCCAATTACTGGATTCCCATACTAGTGTAGTGTTAACAGAAACAGCCCTGCTAATTGTTAGCTTGTACCCAATAATGTCAGCTAATGTACATATATGAAAGTATGTATATGTACACAGATATATATATATTTATATAGCAATACATATGACATATAGTTGTAGGTGTCAGTATGCATACACACTCACTACAGGGAACAGGCAAGATAAATGCAGCAACCTGAATCTACAACACAGCATGAAGTATGGGAGATGTACTAACCTTCACACTCACAAAACACTGTCAACAGCATACCAGCATGGTCCACGCCCTACAATCTGAAAGGGCAACGCCTATCTCACATACCCTTTTATAGCAGTGTCCTGAAATCACAGTGAGACATGCAATCAGTACACACCCAGCTGCATGCAATTAGCAAATGCTGCCTTACAATTGGTGCAGAGGCCATCACATGGACCTATGCAGATACCTACAAAAGCATTGAGTTCCCACACTACACTCACGCAATACATTCATTGCACAAACACTACGGATAAAGAGAGAGAGAGAGAGACAGAGAAAACAACCAAACAACCAAACAACCAAACAAATATTAGGACTGCCAGCAGCAAGCAGCAAGGAGCAAGCAGCAAGCAGCACCACTGGCACAGCAACAGCTGCCACAAACACAGGTAATGCAAAGTAGCAGGTTAATCCTGTGTATACTGTGACACCTCCAAATGTATCATAGTTCACTATCTATAGGTATGTCCATGAGTTAGGTTATGTGTACATAGTCATGAAATATAAACATATGTAATATTGTTGTACATGTGGGCCATAACTAACACTTCCATAGCTTAGAACACAAGGCCAGTTGTGCATATGATGCAGTAGTTCCCAGGGTCAGTAGAGGTTCCTCCTCATTGGTGTGGGACCACTGTGTATGTATGGCACTGTTCAGGTACATATCCTGTAGTATGGCCAGGGATTAATATCAGTCTGTCATGTGGTGCTATGTCCTCCAGGGGTGAATGTAGCACACATCCAGGGATACCATTTCGTAACAGTGATGATATGTGTTCTGCAATGATGAGGGTGGCTCTCACCTGGACATGTGAGAGGATAGGGAGGTTACAGTCATCTGGGATAACTAATAACACGTGTGTAGGACAATGGGGGGGGGTACCTGCACCTAAACTGTCTGCAACAATGTTGCCAATATCTGTGCATTTGGTGAATGTGAAGCATCTTAACACTGCAGACAACAGATGCTTTCCCGTCATGTGAATCTGCCCTGTGCTGCAGTAGCCTCCTACTATTGTTATACAATATGCCTGTATCTGTAGTCCACTGGACAGGATTAATAAGTGGTGTGCAGTTGTTCTGGGTTAAATAACTGTGTGCACAGTACATGCAGTATGTGGGATGTCTGTGGTAAGCATATGCAAAGGTGCTGGCGGTGTGTGTTGTGGCTTCCACTGGCCCAGTGGGCTGCATGGATAGCATCACTGTCATAACTACTGAATAACTGTGTAATAACATGCATACATAGCAAGGTAGTGTACTGTGCTTGTGGTGTTGTTCGGATATGTATATCCAGGCTGAGTAATGTGTGTCCACATCACAGGGTTGGATGGCAGCACACATCCAGTATGTATGTATGAACACCCAGAATGTGTCAGACGTGTCACCTGTGCAGACGTATCTGGCCATTACCTGTGCATCCCCCACAACACACACACATGCAACATATGGCAGAAGTACTATAGCAGTACACACATGTTCATAGGTTCATACTAGGCTATCTGCCTGAGGGCATTTACAAGCCTAGCCCATCGTTTTGTGGCTTACACCACCCCTTTAGTATGGGGAACCATACCCATTATTTTGCTGTGCCTCTGTCGAGCAGTGACACTGAGGTAATCCCTGGGGTATATCTGCGATCTCCCATCCATTGGTCAAGATCTCTCTTGAACAAGGCCAGCGAGGTGCTCTGCCTCACATATACCGTGATTTTGTTCCACAGCATAGGGAGTCTTTGGGTGATGAATCTATCCCTCCAGCATGTCCTATTAATAGCCGTGTTGAGGTTTAAGTCTCCTGCCCTTGTGGCTCTGATGGATCTAGATTTTTTGAGGTGAAGCATATTCATCAAATCTGGGTTTGACATGGCCTTGTATGTTAGGCAAAGGTCACCTCTGAGCAAGCGGTAAGCGACTGAATAGAACATACATGGACATGCTGGAGGGGCCAATTCCTAACCGAGAGGCTCCCTTCACTCTGTAATGAGCTCGAACAGTTGAGTGAACAGTTCATAGGTTCATACTAGGCTATTTGCCCTAGGGCATTGGTAAGCCTAGTAGAATGTGTTTGTCTTTTGCCACCCAATCACAAGTTATGCTGCTATGCCCTTGTCCCACTTTAGTATACTGTGCCTCTGTCTAACAGCGACATAGAAGTGATACCTGGGGTACAACTATGATCTCCATCCACTCATCCAGATTCCTATGGAAGAGAGTCAATGAGGGACTCTGCCTAACCAGTAGTGTGAGCTAAACGTGAATGACAGAAAGAGTATAGTCATCCCCTTTGTCAAACACTAAGTGACCACAATGTACCACATATGTGTTAAGCCAGTAAGTGCAGACCAAGGAATTATGGACCTCGGGGTACGCAGGTTGATAGCATTCTAACATTTGACAACAACATGGACAAAGTGGTTAGGTAAGCATATTATATGGGCCACATCATCATGGGATCCACATGTAGGCCAGGGGAGGACATTGTGCCCCTTTACTCATCCCTCATCATGCCCATAATTGACTATGATGAACCTGTCGGCATGCACCTTACCAGACACCTGCAGCAACTGGGGCTACCAAATATGTACCTCGACAAGGGGATCAAAGTGCTCAAACAGATGCCACATACTGACTGGTTAAAGTAGCAGCAGCTCTACTCAGTGACATACTGCCTCTTCATAGGCAATCTGTGCCTGACATAGAAGGCCAGGTCATACCCTCACGTAATGGCCATGCTGCATCTCAGAATATCCAGATCCCACCAGGATACACGCTGGAAATACTTGAACCTCAGGAGTGATATACATAGGACATGGTGGAGGGCACATTCACAACTCAGAGGCTCCCTTCATTCCTGATTATTATCCCAATAGAGGTTAGGCGGACTGACTCAGTGATTATCTTCAAGAGCGATATTAATGACTGGATGTGACATTGTAGGGTTACCCTGGGTATCACTTATGTGTCACTGTGAGAAAGAGGCACAGTATACTAACCTTGGAAAAGGGCATAGCAAGACAGATTCACAATGCATGTTGAAAGGCACGCACATTCTGGCTAGGTGGATACATGCCCTGGGCAGATATCCCTGTACGAACCTATGGACCTATGTCTCTTTTTCACCATTAGCCCTATGTGCTGTCAATCACCAATGTAATCTCAATACTCCGGTAGCATGTGCAAAGGTCAGTTGTCAGTCACCTCTATGGTACAGTTGTGGAATATGTGTGTCATGTAGTAATGTCACAGCTGCCACATGTACACAGTCAACCCTTACCCATTGATGTACATCACATGTATGAGATGGAAACACATGGCCAAACTGTAACAACAACATACAAGTCAGTCAGATGCATGGACACATATGACTCAGTCATTGTCCATGCCACCACAGCTGATGTGGGATGTCGCTCACTGGGATACATGATAGGGAACATGGAAGGGATCACTGAGCAAGTGACACAGGCTGGTAGACCCCTGACCTTGGTTGGCATCAGACCCTCACCAGGGATTCCAACAAATTACTGAATGCTAATGAATAAGTGTAGCTACAACACCCTAGCTGAATGGTTCTTAGCATGCAGTCACTGCATTGCTATGGAATACTGTCTTACCACTCCCACAACAGGTGAGAACATGCAGCTCCTGTACATTAACAACATGTAGACTTTATGCCCCAGACCAGGTGTGCATCCCTCACTACTAGGCTGATAGCATCTACATCTCACACTGTATATACACATCCCACATGCAGCATCTGCACAGAAGACCACGGTCATAATGTTACCCTGTGCAAATACCATGTATTCACATGTGGCAGGCATCACACATGGTAACTATTGAAAGTCACAGGTACATATGTGTATTTGGCACACACATACATCATGTGTTCATTGCCATAACCAGTGTAATCAATGTCATGCATTATTGTGAGGGACAACCCACACACATGGGCATTCTGTGTGTGCACAACACACATGGCATGTCTGTAATCAAAAGCCATACATAATTGTGATATCGTTTAGAAAGGGGTATGTGCATCCTGTAGTGTGTTTTCCCAGTTGCCAAAAGGGATATATCAATCATACATACTTACCCCTTCAGAAGGGACTCACAGTAACTGATAGCTGGTGCCAGGGCCATGGCCTGAAGTCAAAGTGCACAACATGTGTAGACATACCCTTCAGGAAAAGCAAGGTGACCCCAAGCTACCATATAGGTGGCAATCCTCTAAGCACAGAGGAGGTTATCATGGACCTGGGGACCCAGGTTGACAGTCGCCATTCTTCTGAGACTCACATTGCTAAAGTGGCTAGGAAGACCTTCTACATTGCCCACCTGATCAGGATGGGATTCACATCCAGATCTAGTGGGTCATTGTTCCCCTGTACCCTTCACTTATCAGACCGGTGATCGAGTTGAATGCCCTATTCTGGCTGTATCTCACCCAACATCTGCAGCAATTGGAGACACCCTGACTGTCCCCCACCTAAAGGTTCTAGGAACCCCAACAGCTGTCATATGCTGCCAGATTGAAGACACTCACACTCTATTCACTCACATACCGTCTGCTTAGAGGTGACATGTGCCTGACATGCGAGGCCATGTCCAAACAGAGATTAATGGACATGCTCCACCTCAGACTCAGAAGATACACCTGAACCACTAGTGCAGGTGACTTACACCTTAGCAGGGATGTATGCTGGACATGTTGGAGGGATGGAGTTATCACTCGGAGACTCCCTATGCTGTGTAATACAATCCTGGTCCATTTGAGGCAGAGCACCTTGCTGGCTGTGTTCAAGAGGTATCTTGACCTAATGCTAGTCGGAGAATGTGTTTGTCCATCAACACATTGTAAGCGTAGTTTGCCATGTCATATGTCTTGTTTAGTATACTGTGCCTCTGTCTACCTGTGACATAACATTGATACCCAGGGTAAACCTCCCATCTCCCATCCACTCATTAGGATTCCTGTTGAGGGACTCAACCAGTGTCTCTATGGACAACCTGTACTGGTAGTTTACTCATGTGTGGGGTGGCTTCTGTGTTTTGGATAATGCAGTACAGCCTGTCCTATATATGTCAGTGCTGGGGTTCAGGTCCCTCATGTGCATAGCTCCCTGCCATTCAGATTGTACAAGGTGCAGCATGTGCATTGATTCCAGCTTGGACATGGCTTTCTACATCAGGCACAGCTTGCATCTGGGTGGACAGCATGGCAGTGTGTGGAGCTGCACTCTGTTTAATCAGACTACACATTACATGTGTTCCAGCTCTGTCATACTCCTGGTGAGGTACTGTTGCGGACTTTACAGGTGCTGGATGTGTGTGCATGAGGTACACCCCACAGGGGCTGTTGTGGTCATTTCTAATGCTGATGAAAGATAACTGCAGAACCAGAATGACCTCCCCTTAGCTAGATGTCAGACAGCATGGACCATACAATCACAACTGAAAACAGGACCCTCTCCACAAAGGGAAAGTGTCCTGTCTGGTGGACCCCAGCCATAAACAAACTGTTTGACAGATGAGGGTTACTAATGCAAGACAGAGCTACATCTCCAAAAGGGAAGACAGCTGTGATCAGCACTAGTAGAAAGCTACATTATCTCATAAAGACATGCAAGGTCAACTTGGGGACATAAATCACCAAAGACAATGAAGGTAACCACACTGCTTTCTTCAGTTATGTCAGACACCTGGTTGTGAACCCTCGGATATGCTCAGAGTTGGTACACAACAACATATATTCCAGTGACCTGACAGATATTGGCAACATTCCGGCGGACAGCTTCAGTGCGATTTACCCCTCCCTCACCCCCAAAACAAGATAGTTATCACTGCTGTATGTAACCTCACTGTCATCTTGGATGTCCATGTGAGAGCCACACTCAGCAAAGACAAGTACACAGCATCCATGGAACCTGCTGGTATCTCCAGTTGCATGCTATGTGAACTCCAGAAGGGCTGGACCCATATATACAACTGCTATTTAACCTTAGTCTTGCTACAGGATATGTACCTGAACACTGGCATACGGCAACAGTGGTCCCACTACACAAGGGAGATGCCTCCACAGACCATGGCAACTACCACCACACAGGCTTAACCAGCCTTGTCTGCAAAGATATGGGAGGAGTCATGGAGCTCTTACACAGACACATTACTGACCTACAGACCCTTGTTCCCACCTAGTTCAGCTTTGTACAGGGCAGATCCTGCCTTTTGCACCTTTGCACCCGAAAAGTACCTACCATGAAGATCAGGGTTCTTCAACACATGTCATATGCTTCCAGAATAGAGGAAGTCCAGCTTTGTTCAGTGTCATACCGCATACTTACAGGTGACCTATGCCTGACATACAAGACCATGTCCAATCAGGATTTGGTGGACATGCTCCACTGCAAGCAATCCAAATCCACCAGAGCCATGAGAGCTGAGTATTTGAACCTCAGCACATACATGTATAGGACATGCTGGAGGGACAGAGTCATAACTCAGAGGCATCTCACACTCTAGCAGAGTATCCCAGTTCATGTTTGACAGAGTCCCTCACTGACTCTCTTCAGGAGACATCTGGACAACTGCATATGAGACGGAGGCACAGACTAGACAGAGACACAGTCATGTTATTCAATTACGTAAGGGGTCATAATGTGTCACTACTAAGTCAGAGGCACAATATTCAGAATCTATTCTGTACACTTATTACCACTATAAGGGGTAGCAATAGCCACATCACTATGGCTAGGCTTATACATGCACTAGGGCAGATAGCCTAGTAGTACACTATGACACTATGAAACACCGGTGTATGTGTAGCTATTGTCAATCAAACAGTATGATGTGGCTTGGGGGGCTTGATATCTCCCTGTATTCCAACATTGTTTTGTCTATTCCTTCTAGCATGTCCAGGGATCAGTTGCTAGTGTCCTCTCCTGCTCAGCTGGTGAACCTGGGAATATTGAGGCACTGTTACAGTTGCCTCATGTACACTGACAACCCTCTCCTTCTGCCATAAAACACACATACATGTGAGAGATGCAACTATATAGCCAAAGTGGAGGCTGAGCTCTCTCAACATAGGACTAGCAAGACCAGAGAGAGGGTGAAGGTAACCACACACACATCTTTAATCCAGTCTCACATGGCACTGTCACAACTTATGATCATACACATAGACACACAGAGACACTCTCGGAGGCTCTGATCAGAAGTCTACCAGAATGGCGATGGCCACCACAGCAGACACTCACACAACTGCCTCCACAGGGCACAGCACATGCAACACATTGACCACAGAGTCGGTGTGCCAAACAGTCACAGCCCTTAAGGCCAAACACAATGCCAGACACACTTGTCATAGGTGACTCCATAGTCAGACACACTGATGTCCCACTCACCAGATCAGGTACAGAGGAGGTCACAGTAAGCTGCCTATTGGGCACTGGAATCCACCACATAATGCAAGCACTCAGGTCACTAAACTGCAAGTACAGGTCTGACCCAGTCATAATCCATGCTGGTGTGAATGACCTGAGATGTACCTCCCTGGACTACATGGAAAGAGACATAGAGGATCCCTCTGATTATGTAGGCCAGGCAGGTATGACCCTGACCTTGCAGTATCCTACCTTCACCAAGTATGATGCCACATAAACAGAGACAAGATGATCAGCTGTAGTATTTTGCTTAGACTATGGTGTCATTCTAAGGGGTCCAATGTCTGTCTGCCTGGGATGACATGCTGGACAGGCCACGGTGATTTGCAAGGACGGCTTGCACCTGTCACCCCTGGGCTTCCGGATTTCAGATGATGCTCTTGCCACCCCATTGTGCCTTTTTATGCAAGATTCAGATTCTACACCTACCACCCTAGAACACAGTAAAGGAAAGACACTAAGGCTAATGCTGCTCAATGCCCAAGGTCTCAACCTCAAGCTGCACACACTCTATGCCCTTCTCAGTATGTAGCACATTGATGTCTGTGCTGTGCCTGAAACCTGGTTCACAGCTTCTGTCAGCACCCCGGCACTATCGGGTGTTACCTCATATCATGCATTCCGGCACCAGCATCCCGACAACACCAAGAAGGATGGTGGGTGTCCATATTCATCAAGGACACCCTCACCTCATGGTTGGTGGCAACACACGATGCATCGGAGACCATCCAGGTGCCAGTGACCGTAGGCAAGACTGCTCTGCAGTTTGTAGCATGTTACATGCCACCGCTCAAACTCAGGTACCTCACACAGCTATCCTGCAAACACTGAAGGGGATAAATGTATCTCCAAACACCATCCTACTGGGTGATTCCAACTATCCACATATAGACTGGGATCACTAATCATGCCACAACACTCTAACAGAAAGGTTCCAAGAGTTCATACACTGAAATGCCATGGAACAACTGGTCCCAATCCCCTCAAGTGGAGGCAACATACTAGAACACATCATCACGAACATGGGGTCACACTGTTCAACACCAGACGTATACCCATCATTGGTGAGATCAGATCATGGACTACTCTCAGTGGGAGTCCACATCCCACCCACACCCCAGATGGGAAATGAAACGGTGAAGACCTTCTCAAATGCCGACTTCACATTTCTGAGGACTGGTGTGGTCTCTTTCAAGGCCCCTGGCCAGCGGACACCATTACCCAAGCCATTGTATCACTTAGAAATGCCTTCTACCAGCACCTCCAGGACTGCATGGTTCAGGCAATCCCAAATAATAATGACTCTTTGTACCACAGGCAAGCATCCAGTCTGGTGGACCCTAGCCATAAACAAGCTGTACAACACAAGGAAGGAGCTACTACAAGATAGAGCGTAATCCGTGGGGGAAGACACCCTGCTCATTGTGAGTAAAACACTGGGTTCCCCATACAATCATCCGAGGCATGTTTTGAGAGTAAACCCACTCAGGACTCCAGGGACAATCATGAGGCCTTTTTACCTATGTTTGAAACCTGGGAGGAAACTCCCAGATATGCTCAGACTTAGTTCAGAATGATGTTGATATCACTGCACCTACAGACATTGGCAACATACTGGCTGACAGGTTCAGTGCAGATTTCTCCCCCCCCCAACTGGGGTGGTATGTACACCAGGGAATTGAAGCCCCAAACATCTCCACTGCTGGGGTGGGAACTGCTCAATCCAAGGCAGAAAACACTTTATCCATGGGACCAGATGGTGTCCCCAGTTGTGTGCTCCATGAACTCAATGAGTAATTACACCCGCAGTTAGGGCAGCTGTTTAATCTTAGCCTCACCTCAGGATATGTTCCCAAGGAGTGGCATACAGCAATGGTGGACCCACTTCACAAAGGAGGTGCCTCCACCAACTCCAGAAACTACCATCCCATCAGCTTGACAAGCCTGTTCTGCTAAGCTATGGAGAGGATCATAATGGGAATTCTAAATGAAGACATAGGGGACTTGCAGACATTGGATCCAATCCAGTTTGGCTTTGTCAAGGGCAGATCATGCCTTTTAAACTTGGTTGACTTTTCAAAACACTCACCCAGGCCACTGACGTGGGCAAGGCAGTCCACACAGCCTACCTTGACCTGGCAAAGGCTTTCGACACAATACCCCACTCAGGTATCATTGAAAACATCACCAGCTTAATTGTGAACCCATACATCACAGCATGGGTTGCAAACTGCCTAAGTGACGGAACACACAGGGTCAAAGTTGCTGGTGCCAGTTCACACTCCAGAGCTGTCACAAGTGGTGTCCCACAGGGCTCAGTCCTGGGCCCACATTTGTTCAGTATCTACTTTTCAGAAGTACGAGCAAACACAGGAGGATTATGGCTGACAACGTTTGAAGATGACTGCAAACTGGGAAGCATAGTTAGAAACCCATCTGACACAGACATCCTTCAGAAGGGTCTCATAGACACAGATAACTGGTGCCACGGCTATGGCCTTACATTAAACACTAAACAATGCATAGCCATACCCTTCAGGAAGAACAAGGTTACCACTACTTCCCATCTAGGTGGCAATCCTCTAAGCACAACGTAGGTTATCAGGGACCTGGGCACCCAGGTTGACAGTGACCTTTTGTTTGACACTCACATTGCCAGGGTAGTTTGGAAGGCCTTCTACATTGGCCACCTCATCATGCAATGATTCACATCTAGATCAAGGGAGGTCATCGTTCCCTGTACTCATCACTCATCACACCAATGATTGCATACAATGCCCCATTCAGATTGGATGGGCCCACAAATTCCTCGACAGGAGGTGAAAGGGTCTCAAACATATTTCTTATGCTGCCCGACTGAAGGAATTCCAGCTGTATTCAGTCGCTTACTGACTGCTCAGAGGTGACCTGTGCCTGACATACAAGGCTATGTCCAACCCAGAATTAATGAACATGCTTCACCTCAAGACCTCTACATCCATCAGAACTACAAGGGCAGGAGACCTAAACCTCAACACAGATATTAATAGGATGTGCTGGAGGGACAGATTCATCACCCACAGAGTCCATATGCTGTGGAACAACATCCTGGTACATGTGAGGCTGAGCACCTCACTGGCTTTGTTCAAGTGAGATCTTGACCAATGGATGGGAGATTGCAGATATACCCCAGGGATAACCTCAGTATCACTGCTTGACAGAGGCACAGCAAAATAATGGGCATATTATCCATCAACTTGCAGGGGTGGCAGAAGCCACAAAACTCTGGGCTAGGCTTATTAATGCCCTAGGGCAGATAGCCTAGTATGAACCTATGAACCTATGGACATAGGCCTGGGGCAGTTCCTGCTATTAGGACAGTGGTCTGCAGCAGGCTATATAGTAGTAGTCGGTTTTAGCCATTGGTTTTGACCATGGCTATTCCATGTTGCTTCTTGTTGTGGTACAAACATGGGTGTGTGGTTATCCATGCTATTTATTGCTAGTCACCCTCATTTTGTATCTTGTTCCATGTTTTTGCACACGTACATCACTGTATGACGTGCAGCTGTTTCCAGGGTCATATGCGTGGATATGGATGTTAGTTGGGGTCCTCAGGTGTGCATATTGTACATGATATTACATTACTTAACACATGGCATTCATGCCTCAGGTGGTGCTGCAGGGCCACCTCTGTCGGATACACATACTACACTCCTGTACATTTAGAAGCAGGTTGTGTCATGTTAGGCAAGCATGTTACAGTATGAGTGAGTCAGAGCGGGTATCAATACCACTGTTACTACTGACCAAGCGTATGTGCTATCGTTGCCTCTTTGCCAAGGCCAGGGCATACTGGGCACGCCTCCTTCTGCCTACTGGGACAAGGTCAGGTTGTTCCTCCTCCGAGTCACCCCTGCCTGTGGTGGCCTTGGCAATGGTGGGGATGTTTGGCCCAGCCCTGTGCTGGTCCTGCTGCAGCTGTTTCCGCAGGATCATATTATGTAGCATAGCACATATCATGATCATTTGGGTACATGTAGTTGGTGTGTACTGCAAAGCTCCACCAGATGTGTCCAGACACCGGAACCGTGACTTGAGCAGCCCAAACACACGCTCTATGATATTACGTGTTTGTGCGTGTGCCTCATTATGGCGTTCCTGTTCAGGTGTGTGTGCATTTCTGATGGGTGTCATCAGCCACGGCTCAAGTGCATAACCTGCATCCCCACTAGGTGTCCGTGTGGGAAGTCCCCATTGGCAAATGATTGGTACAGCTGCGTCAGATGCCAGATGTGGGAATCGTGGTAGCTCCCAGGGCAGCCAGCACACACATTCATTATTATGCCCTGGGCATCACACACGACCTGGCAGTTGATGGAGGGTATCCCTTGCGGTTAATGTAGACTCTACCCGCTCACCGGCTGGTGCTTTGATGCGTATGTGCGTGCAGTCTATTGCACCCAGCACCTCAGGGTATCCCGCTATTTGCTGGAAGAGACGCATATTGCTGGCCACAACCTCACGGTCATTAGGGACATATATATGATCACTGACATGTGGTGACATGGCATCCAGGAACTGGTGCAGTACCCTGGAGGCTGATGCCTGTGATATCCCCATCATATCGCCAGTTGGTCTCTGGAAGGTACCTGTTGCTAGTATTCTTAGGCCAACACATACCTTGGTTTCCACTGGGATGGGTTCCCTCTGTTGGTTCTGTGTGTGAGGCGTGGCCTGCACAGCTCAACAATCTGCTGCAGGAGCTCTCTGTCCACTCTATAGCTCTACTATCTCCAGCTCATGTAACCCATGGTAGGTGACCCTGGGCCTGTATACTCTTCTCCTTCTCCTCACTCTGGGTTGTCTGTCAGCATCTGCATTATCACCACCCTCAGCAATTCGCCTATGTCTGATTATAACAGCTATGGCAGCCCCTAGCATTTCTGCTCTGAGTTCAGCTTTTTTCAGTTTTCAATTCTGATAGCTTACTTTCTTGCAGTATCTGTTGTGAGAAACAGCCTGCACTGCTCTTTGCAGTGTTTTAAGTGCTGGGTTGGGCTTCTAGTCTGTCTGCATAATTGCCTGCTTCCAATTGTTTCCACCAATTAACTCCAGCAGTATTCCCTGGCAGTTTCCCTGTATTTTGGTTGTTTCCTGTTTCCTCTCTGTTTCCTGAAGGGGAGCAATGTGCACACCAGCTTAAACACGCTCACAGTCACTTAAACGCGCGGACACATCCCTACACGGTGTTACACGCGCGCACGCATCCTTACACGGTGTTAGCTAGGCTGATTCAAGCTAAACGCCAAGACACTGCCTTACACACGTGCGCCCAGAAACCGTTGTAAACAGTTTGCAACACGCTCCCACATGTTGAACCTGCCTTACACGCGCACGCCAAGATGCACGTATATCAAGAAACTTTGAGTGTAGGGATAGCGTATACCCTCAATTTCTTGACTTTCCTAGTGTTCTGTTGAGACACACCTCCCTCCCTGATGTCTGTCTGTCATCTGTTACCTTACATTGCCCTCCAATCTGGTACATTTCTTTCTATCCTTCCCCGTGATGTCACCTACCTCTTACTCTGTTCCTCCCCTTCTCTAAGTCTTACACTACTCAGAAAGTGCTCATTACCTATGTGGCAGTGTGATTCAGTATTGTAACCGTCATTTACATGGGATTGCCTAGTAATGACTAGTTACATGTCTTACACGGAGCTTCCCCCCCTTGACAACCACTAAATGGAGGCCATATTGTTTTTGGTCTGCAAGTCCCTCCATTGACATTTCATGTAATACATAAATCCCACAATTGTGGGTTTATAAGCTTCGGTTTTCAGTTTTAGGTAGCGCACCCGTTTGCTGGTGTGCGCTGCAGTTAAACACATAAATCCTGTGGAAAAAAAAAGTTATATAACTTAATTTTGCAACACTTTTTCCTGCCAATGGCCACATATTTGGCCATTGGCATGCTTAATTAAACATATGCACCCTTTATTTGGAGCTGACATAGCTCCGTTTTAATTTTGCAGAAATGTACTCAGTTGTCAGCTGAGTACATTTCTGCAACACGTCCGTTACACGGACTGGTTTCTGCTTCGTGGATCGCTCAAATACCTCATTTGCATATCTTTGAGCTGCAAATGAGGTATTGAGCATTTCCACGCCCAGTCCGTGTAAGAGACGTGTTAGCTGTCTCTTACACGGAGATTTGGGCTGTTCCTGAATCAGGAGGCTTACACGGAGGCTTACACTACTCTTGAACTCCGTGTAAGCCTTCCTGAATCTGGCCCTATGTTTCATATATTCAGTTTCTTAAAATGTTTAACTGAAAAGAACAAAAACACTGTGTTCAAATTCAAATTATGTGCAACTCTGATTCTGAAATACTGAATTATTTTATTCACTGTTGATGACTGAGGATTAGTGTGTCTTTAGTCAAAACCAGAACTATGGTGGAAACAATGACACCATGAAGTGGTTAAGTGGACTGATTCACTATGAACACTTCTCAGTCAGAATACTAAGAAAACACACAAAGACATGGGTAGAACATGCAAATTCTACAGAATAAGTGACAACTCAGAAAATAAATGAACACATTAAAATGAAGTGCCTAATCCCAGATTATCTCATTCCCTACAGTACAGCTCTTTTGAGTGTGTACTTTTAACTCCCAGTGGGTGTGGTTTGAGCCTTTAAAAAATTAAGTTATCACCTTACAGTTCAAACAAATATTCCTATCTCTGGAACCATAAGTGTTACAAAAAAAAATTACATGGCAAACTATTCAGAACAAATTAATCTTTATATTAGTGGTGTTCCTTAAATTTGATGCTTTAAAATAAAATTTATAAGCCAAAATAAAGGCAGTGAATATTAATTTTGTAATTTTGTATAAACAGCTTATGATATCTCAGTTACCATTTAAGCATGACACATACTACCAGCAGAATTTTCTTCATACAGCTGTGAGCTTTCATATGAGGCTATGCAGTTCTGTCTGTGTTACCTGACTGTTGAGATATTTAGAGAAATATAAACATTATTATGATACACATAAACAGTATACAAATAACATTCAATATCACTTTAGCTGCATTAGATAGAGGTCAAATATCACAATTGTGTTTGCCATCATATATGCTTTAAGACGAAATCTTCTGATATCTTGTATGTAGCATGCTTTTTGAATTATTAATATAAATATGAACAAGCAATATTTGACACCTAGAGGCGTTAGCAGGAGGTAACTGCAGAAACACTTGGGAGGTACACTCTGCTGTAATGAGTTATTATAGCTAGTCTTCAAAGAGGATAGCAATGTGTACTTCCCTGCTTGTTGATATAAGAAATGATTTTTGTAATGTCTAACACAGTCTGCAGACACACAGGTCTCGGGTTTAACTAAAAAGCTGTTAAGACCAGATGTATATTGAATATCTCTTTCATAGGTTCACATGTGTGTACTGGGCTAATGGCCCTGAAGCCTTTACAAGCCTAGCCCATAGGATTTTCCTGGCATCGTGCCACCCAACCTTAGTTCCTAGTGCCTCTGTCGACTAGAGCCACTGGAGTGATCTATGGGGTGAATTTTCTATTTCCCATCCACTCATCAAGATTTCTATTAAAGAGGGCCAGTGAGGTACTCTGCTTGACATGTATGGGAAGTCTGTTCCGTAGCATGGGCAGTCTCTGGGTTATGAACCTGTCCCTCCAGCATGTTCTGTTGATTGTGGTAAGTGAGGTTGAGGTCTCTGTAGCTTGTGGTGCGGAGGGATTTCAGAGTGATGTTCTGTTTCGTCTGTGACAGAAAACACAGACGTTGCACAATACAGTTCCAAATGTATGTTCCATAAGCATAAGTAGATGAGTCTATTATTTGGAATCAGAAGAACAAAAGATACACTCAGTGTATGGTAATCTGGATATGCCACAACTAAAATACCTTCACAGGACTATTTATTAAAGGAGGCACACATCAGAAGCATGTAAAATGTAATTCCAAAGACTGCAAATATACCAGTTTACCTTCCCCTCTCTGAACCATTACATTGCCATGGTGAAGTGACTTCTGCATCTCATTTAAGTTAGAGCTTTATTATACTGGGCCACACCCAATGGGCAGGTCATGGCCGAGAGTTCAGACCAAATATAGTCCAGTGGAAAAGGTAATGTAAATCCACTCAAGTAGTATTGCCAATAAAATACTGTGAAGAAAGGCAACCAGATATATGTCAAATTGTGATTGGAAAATGAGACCCTCAAGTCTAAGAGTGTACAGAATATACTGGGGAAGTAGTTCTTCAGATTGTGACACAGATTAAAACTGAAAGGAAATCCATCTGTTGAGATACTCAAAGATGAAAGGAAAGTCTGATGCTGCAAAAACTATACATCACTGGAACTTGGAACTTAAGAATAATGAGTCAAGGTAAACTAGATGTGGTTAAGGATGAGAAGACAAGAATAGGCATTGACATCTTGGAAATTAGTGAATTAGAAAAGATTGGAATCGGATCCTTTACATCAGCTACTTATCAGATCTTCTACTCTGGACAAGAGTATTGCAGAGAGAGAGAGTAGCATAGTTAATAAAGACTGTCAAAATCAGTGCTCAGCTATGGCCCAAAAAATGATAGGATGATTTCAATCCATCTCCAAGGTAAGCCATTCAACATTATAGTGGAGCAAGTTCATACTCAAACTATAGATGCTAAAGTGGAGGAAGTCAATCAGTTTTATATGGATCAGTAGCACCTTCTGGAAATAACACCAAAAAAGGACATTACTTTTACTGACAGTGACTGAAATAGTAAAGCTGACAGTCAAAGTACAACCAGCATAACAAACAAGTCTGGTCCCAGAATATGAAATAAAGCAGACAAAATAATTCAATGGTTATATTAAACACTCTTTTCAATGACAAAAGAGATGGCTTTACACACATGGATATCACCAGATGGTCAATACCAAAATCATATTGACTACAAACATCACAATTAAAGATGGAAGAGCTATATATTGTCAGCAGGAACAAAACCTGGAACTTTCTGTGGTCCAGTTCATCACCTTCTTATTGCAAAGTTTAGAATTAAATTTAAGAAAACAAGAAACACCTGCTGGTCATCTAGATAAGAGCTCAACAATATTCCAAATGAATACACAGTGGCAGTGAAGAACAAATTTATGGGATTAGACTTGGTGGATAGAAAGAAGAACTATAGGCAGAAGTTTGTGATATTTCCCAGGAGGTGTCAACAAAAATATTCAAATACAAAGTACATCCAGAAAGCAAAATAGATGTCTGTGGAGGCTTTAGACATAGTTGAAGAAACAAGGAGAGTAAAAGGCAATGGAGTTATGGAAAAACATAAGAAAATAAATGCAGAGTTTTACAGAATAGCAATATGAGATAGGGAGGCATGTTTAAGTGAGCAGTAGAAATGATAGATGATAACATAATGGGAAAGTCTCTCAAGAAGGGGCTGGTAATATTAAGGGAAACGTCCAGATAAAAAGGGTTAAAATAAAAAAGAATGGAGGGATGTTTGAGAAATGGAAGAAACATAGAAGATGTGGCAAGAATATACACAAGTATATAAGAAGGACACAAATATCAGTAGTATAAACAAAGGAATATTCCATGCACTAGGGCCATATGTCTTCAAGAGTGATGTTAAATGGGTTCTAGAAAACCTTGCTAATCATAAGGCTGCAAGAAGCAACGTAGATATGCTGAAATGTTTAAAATCCTGCAAATTTATGCTGTTACACTTTTTGTTCTATTTTTGGGAATTTGTCAGCAAATCTGTAAAACATACCACATACAGAATTTCAAAAAAGGCAGAGCTAAAAATGTTCAAATTATTGAGCAACTGAACTTGTTTCATATTCTAGAAATGTAATCCTTAAGATCCTGCAATAAATGCTAAATGTGCAATCTGTTTTTAGAAAGAGCAGAGGCACCAGAAATCAAATTTCCAACATCTGCTGAATAATACAGAAAGCAATTGCGCTACAGAATATATTCATTTATGTTTTGCTGACTGATCTAAAGCCTTTTGTAGTAACATAGACCTATGAGTGTTGGACCATAAAAAGGCTATGTGCCACAAAATTGATAATTTTAATCTGTGGTTCTGGAAAAAACTTTTGAGAACTCCTTGAACTGCAACACAAATGATTCAGTCAATACGTAAGGAAATAAGCCCAGAATGTTCACTAGAAAATCTGATAGTAAAACTAAAACTCAAATAGTTTGGCTACATAATGCAAAGACAGGAATCACTATCGAATGTACCAGTGCTTGGAAAGAATGAAGACAAAAGAAATAAGTGAGCAGCAGAGTCTAAGGTGGATACGCTCCTGAAGTAATGAATATGAATTTACAAAAACTTTGCAGAGAATTTTTAGAAAGACAGGTTTGATGTACTAAAGTCCTTGAGTTCACAAAGAGTTGGACTCAACTAAATGACTAAGCAGCAAAAACAGCAGCATTTGTCTTATGCTGTTTGGCTGTGGAGGCACAAATACAGAGGGGATCATGTTGATTTATTTATTTGCATTTGATAACCAAGGCAGAGAATTGATCTACATGGACATTTTCCAGACTCAGTAATTACTATTTGGTTAAGTGGTCTACTCAGGGTCACACAGCAGGCAAAATGAAGCTTTAACCTACACCTTTTGAAAGATTTTTGCATTCAGGTAATTCTGCTTTGCAAAATGCAGTCAAAGAGCATAACCAGTTGTACCCTGTCTTGATTAAACAGTCCTTGAATATTACAGATTAATGATGGCTGCTAGAAATCTGTTAGTATGGAAGAAAGTAGATCTGATTTTGTGAATGCTGAATAAAATACTCAAAATATGAAATTTTACAGCATTTCGGGACTGCATGGTCTAAATTCTGAAGGGAAGTGGCCTGAATTAAGCACTCAACTAGGTGATGGTTCATGTAAACTTGCCTAAGTAAAACTTGAGTAGACATCACTCTCAGCCATCTGCCGAACAAACTGAGATCAGCAAAAAGACCAGATGGCATAAAATGACTTGTAATGGAGTCTTCCACATCAGACTTAAAAAACTTAAAAAAAACATCTGTCAGCTTTGTGAATGGGTGTGTGTCTCAACCATCAGCATTTTAACGATCAACACAAGTAAGTCCTGCATAGCAGAGAAATCAGTATGTATAATACCCAGCAACCTGAAATTCTTTGACTTTTTAGACTTGTTCAGGTTAATGAGATCAAAAATGGGTTTACACTAGCCTTCCATTTTTGCACCAGAAAGAATATTATTATTATTATTATTCTTATCATCCATTTTTAATATTCTTTGAAACATAGCAGTTATATCTCATCATTGTTGAGTAGTTGCAGAATTAAAGGCATATCTAAATTGGTCTGATCTGTTGCAACAGATGGAATGGGTCTTGGAAGTGAAACTGCAGAAAATTCTGTTGTGTACAGTGTTGACACTACCTCTCTGACCTATTTATCTGATGCTGTCTGAAATTAATGAGTTGGGAAATAGGTATACCTTCTTTGAAGGTGACTGAATGGAAGAACATGGTGAAAGAGGTGACGAAGAAATCATTAACTGATTATGTGTGCTCTTTCCAGTTATGTTTTCTATTACAGTTGATGTTTGGATTTTTATGTCCACTGCTTCTTTGGGGTAACTCTTTTCTACGTGTACCATTGTCTAGTTTGCTTACAGATAAAAGGCCAGTTCTAACTAAGAAAGCATCTTGAGTTCACTGGAATAGGTGATCAGAATATCTGTGTCACATTTTCCATGCCCTTACCCTTTTCTTACAGTGGTTTTAGCAATTTTTAGGGGGAGCAGCAAACAAAAATCTTTTGTCAAATGAAGCACTGGAACTTCACCCTTAATGTAATAAGATACAGATGAATTCTTAGACACATATGCTTTCCAAAGCAGTACAAGATGCAGTAGTCCGAAAGTAAGCATCATCTGTCCACAGGTATGTTTTACAGCATGTATACAATTTTACCAAATGCTTGTGCTGGTTTAGATTGTTCCCTTTCTCCAAAAGGAAGTATTACAATGCCTTCAGCAAGATCATCAAACCATTGTAAAATCTTACCCTGGCACTGCACCACATGGATCTGGAAGTTAATGGCACTAATGTTGAGATTAACAAGTGCATGCATCCTCCTACCAGACATGCCTGTGCTTGGATTACTCAAAGAACCCAAAACTGTGCTGTTGTATGACTGGCCAGAGGGCTGTAAGAATTTTTGTTGAATCACTCTGCTTGCATAAAGTTGTCACATTTGCTGGACACTACTCATTGTGCAACAATGGTTAGCTTTGTCCTGTATAGACATTTCTTGAATACTTAACACTCTGCAGTTATGTGATGACACTCAGGTTTACACACACAGTTAGCTTGTAGTTTTTACAAACATAGCACCCAAGAAGAACAGTTCTAAAATCCTCTGGTAACATTCCATACAACAGACATTCTGAAACCATGGATTTGCACTTGCTAACTGTCCCTGTAGCCAGCTTGGTGGAAATGTGCATCCTGAGACAATGGCTGGAATTGTCTCATGTTTTCTGATAACCACCTAATTCTTAAACAATCCAGTACAGAGAAGTAGTTACAATGTTATTGGAGGAAAGGTTCTCTCATACAACCACTACAAATACCAAACCGGTTGTTAGTAACACACAACGGTTTACTATCAAAAGCACAAAAATCACTTACGCGAACGGTGATTTCCGCAACAAATGACATCAACTCATACATATTAAGTAGGTTATATGGTCGACGCAACAAAGTCGACAAATTCTGTCGACTATAATTTCTAAATCCCCCATTCACAGCAATGCTATGAATCCCTGCTCTGTGTACGTCCTTCTAAACAGATGTACACATGAACATCAACATTCCAACTGTCGCTCCTACCATTGTCGAGGAGGTGGCTGTCAGACATGTCAGCATCGACCTTTTGACTGTAAACCACACACAACACCACACTATGCCTACCACACATAACAGATCAAGCACATAGACCCACATATGCTGAGACTCTTAAAAGTAATCTGCTTAAGCCACATAGGCCTCGCAAATGCAACTACAAGAACAAGGACACTCAGCAACCTCACAAATACTCAACTCAAGTAGCATCCATCATGAATAATTAATCTATATTTCACAGTGTCTCAAGTGGAATGCCTATATGGCAAACCTCCAGACAACCCCATATCCTAGTCATACAAAATTCCCTTATGAGACACAGTGATGCACCACTTACCAGGATAAACAAGAAGACGGTCATAGTCAATTATCTATCGGGAACCAGGATTTGCCACATCATGCATGTAATCAAGTCTTTTTACCATAAATACACATATGATACAGTTATAGTACACACAGGAGTAAATGACCTGAGATGTACCTCCCAGGATTATATGAAGAGAGATATGATGGAGCTCTCAGAATACGTGTCCAGGGCAGGTATGAAACTATCCCTTAGCACGATTTTACTTTCACCAAAAATGATGCCTCAATATAAAAAAGAAGAATGACTTCAACAGCTGGCTTAGCATATGGTATTATTCAAATGGGGTACAATATATAACAACCTGGGAGGAGATGATACACAGTCCTAACTATTTTGGCAGGAATGGCCTGCAGCTATCCCCCATCATGGCTTTCACATATTGATAAAAACCCTATCTATCCCCCATAGTGCCATTTTAGGCAAAGTCATACAAAACAGAATCAGAATAACATCAAGGTATTGCTGCTGAGCACTATGAGCCTTAACAAAAAACTTGACTCCCTTCAGGCACTCCTTACCCTGGAATGTATCGATATATGCAGTGTCATAGAGACCTAATTCAGTACTATTGAGAGCACCCCATCAGTGAAAGACTTCAACATCTACCATGCATTCAGGCCCATCTGACTAAATGAGGGCTCTAAAGGTTCCAAAACTGAAGAAAAACAAACTGTCAAAAAACAAACCCAAAAGGTTCCGAACCAGCAGGTGTAAAACTCCAAAGGTTTATTAGGAAATGTAAAAGTAAAGCGCTTTTCATCTCTCTTAGTAGGAAGACTTCTTCAGACAAAGGAAAAAAATCATCAAACACAATTTAGAACCCAAAAAAAGGGGTGTGTGTTACAAAATTACAAACAGCTGCCTTAATTGAACCCACTGACATACCTTCGCATTTAAAGTTGTATTACATTAAAAGCATAAATAAATGTCCACTTAGTGTAGACAGGGTGTCAAACATAAAAAAAGTTTTCAAAAAAAGAAACATGAACTTGATAAAAGTAACTAAGAATGTCTTAGTGAAGATTCATGAACCTAATCAAGTGTAAATACTGTTTGTTTCCCTTAAAATACATTTTAGCAAACAACTTTTCATAGGGTAAAACAAAACTCATACAGAATCTTGTGATTAAAAATAAAATAAAATGAAGTAATGCTTGCAACTAAGTATATACAAATATAATATCCATTCCTTAACAGAAAAGGTAGTAAGGAGTACACATCTCTAATGCATAATGAAGAATCAATAATACATGAATAAATAAACAGTGCAACTCAACTAGGAGTCTGCAAAAAGTGGAATTTCAAAGGCGTTTCTAATAAAAGAAATGCTATTTCTAATGTTAAATAACCGAATATGTTTATTTCTGTGTTAAAAATCTAACACAGAAATTGCTTGTCATTTCAACGCCAACAGAATGCAACAACAGTATATGAAAAATAATTTTTTTTAAAATGTTCCTTGAGCAATGGGTAAAGCACCAAGCTGCGATGAGAACACTTTCTAAGCTTTAGTATGCACAGTTATAGCAGCCAAAACAAGTCAAAATGCAACTGTTTCAGAAAAAATATGGCAAGGCATTGCGTGGAAGACACTTCTAAATCAAAACAAACAAACCGCTGGATTCACAAGACGGTACTTCATTCAAGAACCATACAGGTACTAAGCATGCGAAAAAGGCGGATAGCCGAACAAATGAAAAATCAGTTCACAATCGTGCCCATGAATACGACACATTGCTCTGCAAATGAGTTTGTACTGTGTGCGAAAAAGGTAATAAATAAATTAGCAGAAGACAAAAGAAAGAAAGAAACACAACACCTAAATAAATCCATAGCTGTTGGTGTTCAATGACATTGACAATAGGTAAACTTAGTACTTCAAAATACCGTGGGTCTAAACATTAAGATCTCATTGTTACTTACGCAAAAAGGTGTATGTGTCTAGAAGTAAGCAAAAATCAAGTCAGACCACAATGCAGAACCTGACAAAAATAAAACATACAAATCCTGAACGAAACTATGCAAAATGAAAATAAAAATAAAATAAAGTAAGGTATGGGTCAAAGTACAGCGAAGCGCTGCAGAGGTCAGAAAACTAATGTTTCTCAAGTTAAACATTTGTGAATTAAGGTTTAAAAACCAGACTTGAGGTTTAAGTAATGATGAAATAAGTCTTATCTTAGCAGGTTTCTTAACTTTAAAACACCAGTCAAAGAGGTAACTTCGTTCAACCCTGGTGACGTGTAAGAGTTCATTTTAAGTTGCCAAATGAGTTCCTTTTTTTTTTTTTTTTTTTTTTTTTTAATAACAATTGTTGGGGTCCTCCTCTTTTATCTGTAAGTACCTGGTCTATAACTTTCATTTGTTTGGCTATTCGCCTTTTTCGCATGCTTAGTACCTGCATGGTTCTTGAATGAAGTACCGTCTTGTGAATCCAGTGGTTTGTTTGTTTTGATTTAGAAGTGTCTTCCACGCAATGCCTTGCCATATTTTTTCTGAAACAGTTGCATTCTGACTTGTTTTGGCTGCTACAACTGTGCATACTAAAGCTTAGAAAGTGTTCTCGTCGCAGCTTGGTGCTTTACCCATTGCTCGAACATTTTAAAAAAAAATTATTTTTCATATACTGTTGTTGCATTCTGTTGGCGTTGAAATGACAAGCAATTTCTGTGTTAGATTTTTAACACAGAAATAAACATATTTAGTTATTTAACATTAGAAATAGCATTTCTTTTATTAGAAACGCCTTTGAAATTCCGCTTTTTGCAGACTCCTATTTGAGTTGCACTGTTTATTTATTCATGTATTATTGATTCTTCATTATGCATTAGAGATGTGTTCTCCTTACTACCTTTTCTGTTAAGGAATGGATATTATATTTGTATATACTTAGTTGCAAGCATTACTTCATTTTATTTTATTTTTAATCACAAGATTCTGTATGAGTTTTGTTTTACCCTATGAAAAGTTGTTTGCTAAAATGTATTTTAAGGGAAACAAACAGTATTTACACTTGATTAGGTTCATGAATCTTCACTAAGACATTCTTGGTTACTTTTATCAAGTTCATGTTTCTTTTTTTGAAAACTTTTTTATGTTTGACACCCTGTCTACACTAAGTGGACATTTATTTATGCTTTTAATGTAATACAACTTTAAATGCGAAAGTATGTCAGTGGGTTCAATTAAGGCAGCTGTTTGTAATTTTGTAACACACACCCCTTTTTTTGGGTTTTAAATTGTGTTTGATGATTTTTTCCTTTGTCTGAAGAAGTCTTCCTACTAAGGGAGACGAAAAGCGCTTTACTTTTACATTTCCTAATAAACCTTTGGAGTTTTACACCTGCTGGTTCGGAACCTTTTGGGTTTGTTTTTTGAGGGCTCTAAAGGTGGCAGGGTCTCTATATTCATAAAACAAAATTTCACCTCCACACTCATTACACAAGATGATAACCTGGAACTTCTTCATGCCCCAACTTATAGGTTCATAGGTAGGTACTAGGCTATCTGCCCTAGGGCATTTATAATCCTAGCCAGAGTGTATCAGCTTTTGCTGCCCCACTGATTAATTAACTGATCCTCTGTCAAGCAGAGCCAATGAAATGATCCCAGGGGTGTATTTTTTGTTACCCATCCACTCGTCAAGGTTTCTCTTGAAGAGTGTTAGTGAGGGGCTCTGCCTAATGTAGTTTGGAATTTTCTTCCAAAGCATGGGGAGTCTCTGTGACAGGAATCTATCCGTCCAGCATGTTTTATTTATTGTTGTGGCGAGGTTTAGCTCACTAGAGCGCGTGGCTCACAGTGACTTGGATTTCTTTAGGTGGAGCATGTCCATCAATTTTGATTTGGACACGGCTTTGTAAGTCAGGCAGAGATTACCTCTGAGTAAATGATATGCCACTGAGTACAGCCAGAGTTTTTTCAGTCAGGCTGCATAGGACATATGTTTGAGGCCAGTAATCCTCTTGGTGAGGTACTTTTTTGGTCTCTCCAGCTGTTGGAAGTGTCTTGTGAGGTACATCCCAAATGGGGCATTGTACTCTATGACGGGTCTGATGAGTGATGAGTAGAGGGGCACTATAACCTCTTTATTTCTAGATGCAAAACCTTTAGTAATTAGATGGGCCACATAGAAGGATTTCCTAACTACTTTGGCAATATGATTGTCAAAGGAGAGATTACTATCTACCTGGGTCCCCAGATCTCTTATTACCTCTTTTGTATTAAGGGGGCTGCACCTATGTGGTAATTCGTGTGTGTTTTGTTTTTCCCAAACGGGATGACTATGCATTTTCTGGCATTTAGCTTGAGGCCATGACTTTGACACCAGGTGTCCGTCTCAGTAAGGCCCTTTTGGAGTATGTCTGTGTCAGCCAGAGAGTCAATTATGGCTCCAAGTTTGCAGTCATTGGCGAACTTGGTTAGCCATAGTCCTCCTGTGTTTGCCTGTACTTCTGAGAAGTATATGCCGAACAGTAGGGGTCCCAGGACTGAGTCTTGCGGGACACTACTTGTGACTGGTTTAGAGTCGGACCTGGAGCCCACTATTCTTACCATGTGAGTTCTGTCTGTAAGCCAGTTGGCAACCCATCTCGTGACATAGGGATTTATGTTCAGGCTGGTGAGTTTTTCTGTAATACCCGAGTGGGGATACCACTAACATAACCTCTTACACTGGATAAGAGGGGAGAGCATGCCTCTTACTATAAGTTAAAAAATGTGCATATATGAGATGAAACATATGAATATGAATGCAGTATTTGCTTCAGAACAGTGTGTTTAGCTGTATGCCATCAGACCAGAAGAAAACATAGTCATTATCATTTTTGTACTCAGATATACCGTAGAAGGTTCTTCAAAACTGAGAGAGGGTCTTTTAATCTTTACTCTGATGAATACTCTTGACCAATCTCATGCTAAACTTAATGGTTTCCCAGTGTACAAAGATATGTAAACTAAGTCCCTGGCAAAAGCACAGTACCTATCAACACTGAGTCTATTTCAGGCATAGTAATCGGTTAGAGAGAGTATAAATATAGTAGTATGCATTCATTTCATATAACTGCCAGTGTATATCCTCATTCACTCTCCCACAATATCATGACTTTTATTTATTTTATTATTTATTTATTTGATATTTGTTAACCGGGTTGGTCCAACTGAGCTAGAAGCCCATTTTCAGTTGAGACCTGAGGAGAAAAGCTCCAGGGTATTTCATACAAATATTCGTAGAACATAGAACATGTATTGTAGGTTATACAGTATAGTAAAAGATAAAAAGTAAAACATGGAATAAGCTCAAAAGTTAAGCAAAAAACAGTTTCCAATAAACAAACAGAATAAGATCAATTTAACAGAATCTGGCAATTTCAAATATGCATATGTCTTACAGATGAGGCATGGAATATACAATATAAAGGCAGTTTGGAGTCAATGTGCTATAACAGTGACTGTATCTACAAAATAAGATAAACTACATACATAATTACATTGTTTTTCAGAAAAGTGGAATACACAGTAGTCACACTACTACTTGAGTAAAGCTACTTAAAATTGTGAGAAAAGCAGATTGAAAGAAAAGTAGCCATAAAGTTATTAAATAGGAAGAGAAAAATGAATGATGGGAGGGTTCATGTAGTCTCCTGGCAAGGGCAGATCCATAAGCCTAAGAGAAAAAGTTTTAGTTGCTTTTCAAACTGATTTGTAATTGTAAAGTAATTTAACAATGTTTTTCTTGGGTTTGTGTATGTCAAGCAGCTGTTGGTGAGAGCTTTTGAGAGATCTAGTGGGGGTGTAGAAGGAAAAGAGGGACTTAATAATAAATAAGTTTGCATGCAAAGTTAGAGCCTCAAAGATATCTCCATGCTAAATGTGTACTCTCATGAAAACCCAACACTCACCTTGAAAGTTAGATTAAGTAATAATTATGCATTTAATCTTTGCATATTCAGTAATTAGTAAAGTACCTCCAGTAAACTATACTTTAGTCCTAACTTGACAAAAAAATATGTTAACAAAACAAAAAAAAGGAAAGAAAAAAGGCTTACATTCATGGATATTTCAAGGGCGTTAAGTCTTAATGGCCATAGATTTTGAATATCTATTAATCAATGCCTTTTTATTTATTTATTTAACATTTGTTGACCGGGAGAGTCTGACTGAGCTCAAGACCTTTTTCAGCAGAGGACCAGGGAGAAAAGCTCCAAAAAGAGAAAAAAATATATATATATCCTTGTTTCCCATCTTTCCTGACCTAGAGTAGTCCAAATACAGGCTTTGCTGTATTCTGGACTTTTGGAAAGTTCCTGTGTTGCCCATTTCCTTTCTTGGATAAAGGGAGGCTTCTTTGTTCACCAGTGGCAGTGGGGAGCTTGGAGCAGCCTATCTATCCCTGGAGGAGTGTTCCCAGCACAAGAATCAGGTAGTCTATTGGCCGTTTTGGGCCATTTTCTAGCTCTTTCAAGTCCCCCTGTATAAAACCTGTTTTAGCGCAGCTTTGCGCGATTTTGCGCATAGTGCAGCATCATTGGGTTTAAATCATTCTCGGCACCACAAAGTCTGCTCATCACTTTTTCCCTTACAACTGATCTAGTTCTCATAATAAACACCCTATTCCCACTCTAAAGCCTGGCACTTGCTCACTAAAGCAATTATATAAGTCAGCACTAAAAAATTAAAAGCACTACACCCTCACAAACTCCCCTTAAGCACTTTGTTCCCCATTGGCCCTTTTTTTCAATTATAAAGGAATTCCCAATACTATTCTAGCATGTCCAAAGGTCAGTGGTCAATCTCCTCTCTGGTCCAGCTGGTGAATCTGGGAATCTTGAGGCAATGTTATACCTGCCTCATGTACACAGACAACCCTCTCCTCCTCCCAACAAATTCCAACACATGTGAGAGATGCAACCATATAGCCAAACTGGAGGATAAGCTCTCTCAACTCAGTACTGGTGTAACCAGTCAGGAGGAGAAGGAAACCACACTCACTACAATTCCAGTCTCACAAAGAGCTACCATGACAGTGAACCAAACACATAAACACACAAAAACATACTCGGAGGCTCTAAATAAAAATCTCAATCCAAAGAGGGACCAGCACACTCAGTAGCAGAATAAAATCCAAATATTTAATAATTCAAAAGGTGACTAGCAAGTGACCTTTTTACAATTACACAGACCGGTTTCGGCTGGTATAGCCTTTTTCAATGTGAATTTTTCATAATACAAAACAGTTATTAACCAAAACACCTTGACATCCTGGTACTGTTTTTATACCCTTCATTTAAAGTGGTATACTCCTAAATTTCTTTAGTGGATAATACTGCATTGTAATTTGGAACAAATACAGAAATCAATGAATACATTCTAGTTTATCAACATACACCTGAAATCCATACAAATTAAACCTGTAGGTCAATACCAATTTTTAAGATTCTAATGAAACTTATTTGTTTCCCAATATTATAACCAGCAAACATTTAAGTAATTCCTTAGACTCAATTGTCAAAGTAGATTTTAAATACATGAAGCCTAATGGCCCCGAAAAAATAGTAGAAACAAAAAATAAAAAGTAGTGGAAACAAAAAATGAAAAATAAAAAATAAAAAATAGTATGAGGCTAATACCATAGGTATTCAGTTATATATCAATCTAATTGCAATATTTAGTGGTAACCCAAACTGAAGCTGAAGACGATAATTGTAGAGCTTCTCTCAGTGGCCCACCCTACTGGGGCTACCACCAATATTAATTTTATTTGTTGTAAGTGCCATCATGTACTTCATATTCATTTAATCCTGGCTTGAAGAAAGCCCCAAGGATAGTAATCCATTTGTTTTCCATATTATTAAGTTTGGTGTGCCAACCTATCTTGAAATTCCTGTGACATTGAATTTTATCTATAACAACAAACCTAAATGATGCTCCTGTATGATGTAGGCTATGTTTGTATAGGGCGTTATTGATTCTTCTATTTCTTATAGAACATAAATGCTCACTGATCCTTATTCTGATGGGTCTAGAAGTCTGCCCAACATAAAACGCAGAACAACTGCATTGGGCCAAATAAATAACCCAATCAGAACTACAGTTTGCAAAGATGTTGATGTTAAAGACCTTGGGAGTGTTTTTGCTAGAAAATTCTTTGCTTTTGCAGATATGCTGACATGCACTGCAATGTCCACATGGATAACAACCCACTAAGGCATCCCCAAAAAGAGTTGTTTGTAATTTGATTGGTGGTGTAAACCTTTTGTAATGTGTTAATTGAGATTGAATAGTGCGTCCCCTGCGGTACGAAAAAGCACATGTTTCAGGGAGAATGTCATTAAGAAATGGATTTGATTGTAGTATGTCCCAATACTTACTAACAATGTGTCTGAACCAAGATGTGTTATTACCATAAGAAGTGACTAATCTGATCACTTGTCTGTCATCAGTAGCATCATCCTTTGATCTATTATATTGTAATAAATCCGATCTTCTACTATTTTCGATATTACTGGCCATGTTATTTAGATGTTTAGGATTATAACCTCTATCCACAAATCTGGCTGTTAATTTCTGTTTTTGTGTGGAATATTCTACCTCCATGGAGGATATTCTTTTTAACCGCAAATATTGGGACTTTGGGATGTTGCTGATGATGTGGCGGGGGTGGGAACTGGTAGCATGAAGCAAAGTGTTATATTGTGGGAATTTCCTGTGTATTGATGTTGCTAAGGTCTGGTCAGGTAATCTTTTGATGGCCACATCCAGAAACACAATTTCATGATACCCAGTGTTAACTGTAAAATGTATATCAAATGGATTATCATTTAAATATTCAATGAATTTGGACAATTCTTCCAAACCCCCACGCCACACCAGCCAGCACTCATCTAAGTACCTCTGCCATATATCCATATGCTCCATATATATATTCCGCTGGACATCATATATGAAGGCTTGTTCGTAATATCCCATAAACAAATCAGCATAAATAGGGGCAAAAGAAGCCCCCATTGCTGTTCCTTTAATTTGCCAATATGGGTTGCCTTCAAAGTAAAAGATGTTTTTTGCAATACATATTCCGTCAGCTTGATCAAAAAATTATTGAATCCAGTGGAATATAACTTGGCTTGATTTAACCAATAAGTCACTGCCATAATACCAGCTTTGTGTGGAATACTTGTATATAAGGATGATACATCTAATGTACATAACAACCAGTCCTCTTCTAATTGAGAATCTTGGATAATATTCAGAAATTGTGTAGTGTCTTGGATACGTGATCTGACCATAGTCAGCAGTGGCTTTAAATATTCTGTCAAAAAGGCAGACAAAGGCTCAGTAAGGGATCCTCGACCTGAGACTATAGGCCTGCCAGGTGGGTTTAATAGGTCTTTATGTATTTTGGGTATTAAATATAGGTATTGTGGCATGGGTTCAGGTACCTTGAGTTGCATGGCTACTTGTTGGGTAATGATCTCTTCCTCTACAGCTAGATCAATAAATGAATCAATATCAGTTTTAAACTTCGAGGAGGGATCCACTACCATCTTAATGTAAAATTGAGTTTGAGATAACTGTTTAAGTGCCTCTGCCTTGTATTTCAAATAATCCACGACCACAATACCCCCACCTTTGTCCGCTGAAGTGATAACTATATGTTTGTTGTATTGCAATTGTGAGAGTGCTTCTCATTCAGATGAATTGAGATTACTACGTCTACTTGTGAAATTTTGGGAAAAATGTAAATCCCTTAATACACATTCTTTAAATATTGAGACATGCTTATCCATTGGTGGTACAAAATTGGATTTCCCAAACCTAAAACCAGTAGGTCTTTGAGAGCGAGATTCATCTGAAAAAAATAGCTTAAGGTTAAGTGTTCTGCAAAAGTTATTAATGTCATCCACTAAAAAATGTTCAGGTACAGGTGATGTGGGTACAAAATTCAAGCCTTTATTTAATACATTATATTGTACATCCGTAAGTGTAATAGAAGAAATATTAAGTACATTATTCACTGTGTTGTTATTTGTTTCAGTAATGTTTGAAGACTGGTTGTACCCACGTCTGTGCCTGTGTTTCCTCCCTGCCCTACGATTATTGACCCTAAAGGGATTGGTTGCTTCCTTTTTGCCACTGGGGACGCCTGGTTGGAAGAAACCTGACCATCTGTAGTAGATGAAAAATCATCATCAGATGTAACATTTTGTGTTGTATCATGTTTTTTTCACAATAGGCCTGGGTCTTTTCTTACCCCTTAGTGGTTTGAATGACCCCTCAGTAAACCTGACACTTTTTTGTGTTACGAAAGGTTTACCATTTTCATAATCATTTAGATCTCTGTTAAACTTGTGTATTTTCCTTTTCTTAAGCTGTTCTTCAATATTCGTCAATTCTTTAGCTAATTCTGACAAATGCCCCTGATAATACTCTGTACAAGAATAAGCTTCAGCTTCCAAACAGGTGGTTTGTAAGTCTGAAATAAGAGTTTCAATGGTTCTTTCATAGTATTTAGTAAGGCTATTGACAAAGAGCATAGAAGCCTGATGTTGGGCAGTAGCCCAGTCTTGTGTTAATTGGTTATCAATATTCGCCACTAAGGGCTGCAACTTTATGCGAAGCCCTCTTGGTGTAATGTCTTTCATTTTATAGGCTTTAAAAAGCTTCAGGTGCCATATGTTGGTTCTAAGAGTTTTCATTTGTCTACTGAGTTTGGAAAAATTGAGCCACATTTTTCTTTAGTGTTGGTTAAGACATTATCTGTCATGGTGGATTGACTGTTATTGAGTCCAAATACGTCTAAATTGTCCTTGTCTGCTGACAGCCCCCTTAAAATGTCATTTAAGTCCATAACTAAGGCCAATGCTTGTTATAAACTTTGGGTGTTAACTGGACTGAACTAACCAATCAAACCGGAATATTTCAATTTATCCAAAAAGAAATTATTCCAAAAAATTTTTTAATTTGGTTTCCTGTTTTCATTATATGAACGTTAACCTCCCCCCAAAACTCTGGATGTCCAGGTCCAATATTCAAAATCAAGAGTATCACTGATTTTGTTATTGAAACCCAATTGAAACCCAATTGACCAAAACCAAAAAAAAAAATTATGTTTTGAGAGGTTAATGCTGGGCTGACGAAAAATTAGAGCAGTAAAACTTATTCTAATTGTGTATGCCCATGTTCCATATTAAATGGTCAAAAGATTACGTGGTCAAAAAATTCCATGGTCAAAAAACTGGACTCAATAACAGTCAATCCACCATGACAGATAATGTCTTAACCAACACTAAAGAAAAATGTGGCTCAATTTTTCCAAACTCAGTAGACAAATGAAAACTCTTAGAACCAACATATGGCACCTGAAGCTTTTTAAAGCCTATAAAATGAAAGACATTACACCAAGAGGGCTTCGCATAAAGTTGCAGCCCTTAGTGGCGAATATTGATAACCAATTAACACAAGACTGGGCTACTGCCCAACATCAGGCTTCTATGCTCTTTGTCAATAGCCTTACTAAATACTATGAAAGAACCATTGAAACTCTTATTTCAGACTTACAAACCACCTGTTTGGAAGCTGAAGCTTATTCTTGTACAGAGTATTATCAGGGGCATTTGTCAGAATTAGCTAAAGAATTGACGAATATTGAAGAACAGCTTAAGAAAAGGAAAATACACAAGTTTAACAGAGATCTAAATGATTATGAAAAAGGTAAACCTTTCGTAACACAAAAAAGTGTCAGGTTTACTGAGGGGTCATTCAAACCACTAAGGGGTAAAAAAAGACCCAGGCCTATTGTGAAAAAACATGATACAACACAAAATGTTACATCTGATGATGATTTTTCATCTACTACAGATGGTGAGGTTTCTTCCAACCAGGCGTCCCCAGTGGCAAAAAGGAAGCAACCAATCCCTTTAGGGTCAATAAGCGTAGGGCAGGGAGGAAACACAGGCGCAGACGTGGGTACAACCAGTCTTCAAACATTACTGAAACAAATAACAACACAGTGAATAATGTACTTAATATTTCTTCTATTACACTTACGGATGTACAATATAATGTATTAAATAAAGGCTTGAATTTTGTACCCACATCACCTGTAACTGAACATTTTTTAGTGGATGACATTAATAACTTTTGCAGAACACTTAACCTTAAGCTATTTTTTTCAGATGAATCTCGCTCTCAAAGACCTACTGATTTTAGGTTTGGGAAATCCAGTTTTGTACCACCAATGGATAAGCATGTCTCAATATTTAAAGAATGTGTATTAAGGGATTTACATTTTTCCCAAAATTTCACAAGTAGACGTAGTAATCTCAATTCATCTGAACGAGAAGCACTCTCACAATTGCAATACAACAAACATATAGTTATCACTTCAGCGGACAAAGGTGGGGGTATTGTGGTCATGGGTTATTTGAAATACAAGGCAGAGGCACTTAAACAGTTATCTCAAACTCAGTTTTACATTAAGATGGTAGTGGATCCCACCTCGAAGTTTAAAACTGATATTGATTCATTTATTGATCTAGCTGTAGAGGAAGAGATCATTACCCAACAAGTAGCCATGCAACTCAAGGTACCTGAACCCATGCCACAATACCTATATTTAATACCCAAAATACATAAAGACCTATTAAACCCACCTGGCAGGCCTATAGTCTCAGGTCGAGGATCCCTTACTGAACCTTTGTCTGCCTTTTTGACAGAATATTTAAAGCCACTGCTGACTATGGTCAGATCACGTATCCCAGACACTACACAATTTCTGAATATTATCCAAGATTCTCAATTAGAAGAGGACTGGTTGTTATGTACATTAGATGTATCATCCTTATATACAAGTATTCCACACAAAGCTGGTATTATGGCAGTGACTTATTGGTTAAATCAAGCCAAGTTATATTCCACTGGATTCAATAATTTTTTGATCAAGCTGACGGAATATGTATTGCAAAAAAACATCTTTTACTTTGAAGGCAACCCATATTGGCAAATTAAAGGAACAGCAATGGGGGCATCTTTTGCCCCTATTTATGCTGATTTGTTTATGGGATATTACGAACAAGCCTTCATATATGATGTCCAGTGGAATATATATATGGAGCATATGGATATATGGCGGAGGTACTTAGATGATTGCTGGCTGGTGTGGCGTGGGGGGTTGGAAGAATTGTCCAAATTCATTAAATATTTAAATGATAATCCATTTGATATACATTTTACAGTTAACACTGGGTATCATGAAATTGTGTTTCTGGATGTGGCCATCAAAAGATTACCTGACCACACCTTAGCAACATCAATACACAGGAAATTCCCACAATATAACACTTTGCTTCATGCTACCAGTTCCCATCCCCGCCACATCATCAGCAACATCCCAAAGTCCTAATATTTGTGGTTAAAAAGAATATGCTCCACGGAGGTAGAATATTCCACACAAAAACAGGAATTAACAGCCAGATTTGTGGATAGAGGTTATAATCCTAAACATCTAAATAACATGGCCAGTAATATCGAAAATAGTAGAAGATCGGATTTATTACAATATAATAGATCAAAGGATGATGCTACTGATGACAGACAAGTGATCAGATTAGTCACTACTTATGGTAATAACACATTTTGGTTCAGACAAATTGTTAGTAAGTATTGGGACATACTACAATCAAATCCATTTCTTAATGACATTCTCCCTGAAACATGTGCTTTTTCGTACCGCAGGGGACGCACTATTCAATCTCAATTAACAAATTACAAAAGGTTTACACCACCAATCAAATTACAAACAACTCTTTTTGGGGATGCCTTAGTGGGTTGTTATCCATGTGGACATTGCAGTGCATGTCAGCATATCTGCAAAAGCAAAGAATTTTCTAGCAAAAACACTCCCAAGGTCTTTAACATCAACATCTTTGCAAACTGTAGTTCTGATTGGGTTATTTATTTGGCCCAATGCAGTTGCTATGCGTTTTATGTTGGGCAGACTTCTAGACCCATCAAAATAAGGATCAGTGAGCATTTAAGTTCTATAAGAAATAGAAGAATCAATAACGCCCTATACAAACATAGCCTACATCATACAGGAGCATCATTTAGGTTTGTTGTTATAGATAAAATTCAATGTCACAGGAATTTCAAGATAGGTTGGCACACCAAACTTAATAATATGGAAAACAAATGGATTACTATCCTTGGGGCTTTCTTCAAGCCAGGATTAAATGAATATGAAGTACATGATGGCACTTACAACAAATAAAATTAATACTGGTGGTAGCCCCAGTAGGGTGGGCCACTGAGAGAAGCTCTACAATTATCGTCTTCAGCTTCAGTTTGGGTTACCACTAAATATTGCAATTAGATTGATATATAACTGAATACCTATGGTATTAGCCTCATACTATTTTTTATTTTTTATTTTTCATTTTTTATTTTTTGTTTCCACTACTTTTTATTTTTTGTTTCTACTATTTTTTCGGGGCCATTAGGCTTCATGTATTTAAAATCTACTTTGACAATTGAGTCTAAGGAATTACTTAAATGTTTGCTGGTTATAATATTGGGAAACAAATAAGTTCCATTAGAATCTTAAAAATTGGTATTGACCTACAGGTTTAATTTGTATGGATTTCAGGTGTATGTTGATAAACTAGAATGTATTCATTGATTTCTGTATTTGTTCCAAATTACAATGCAGTATTATCCACTAAAGAAATTTAGGAGTATACCACTTTAAATGAAGGGTATAAAAACAGTACCAGGATGTCAAGGTGTTTTGGTTAATAACTGTTTTGTATTACGAAAAATTCACATTGAAAAAGGCTATACCAGCCGAAACCGTTCTGTGTAATTGTAAAAAGGTCACTTGCTAGTCACCTTTTGAATTATTAAATATTTGGATTTTATTCTGCTACTGAGTGTGCTGGTCCCTCTTTGGATTGTGTTTTGTTGGTTTGGACCGAGCACCCCAGTCCACCGTGAGTGCCTTGCTTTGGTCTAAATAAAAATCTGCCTAAGCAGCAGAGACCTCCAAAGCAGACACCCAAGCAACCGCTACCCCAAAACAAAACACGTGCAACACATAGCTCACAAAGCCAGTGTGCCGAACAGTCACAGCCCTTAAGGCTAAACAACACACCTGATACACTTGTAATAGGCGACTCTATCGTCAGGCACACTGACGTCCCGCTCACCAGGCTGAACAAGGAGAAGGTCACGGTGAGCTGCCTGTCGGGCGATAGGATCCGCCTCATAACACAAGCACTCAGGTCACTCCAAGGTAGGTACAAATATGACTCAGTCATCATTCATGCTGGTGTGAATGACCTGAGACGTACCTCCCTGGACCACATGAAGAGAGACATAGAGGAGCTCTCTGAGCATGTAGCCCAGGCCGGTATGACCCTGACCTTGAGTAGCATCTTACCCTCAACAAGAATGATGCCACAATATGAAGACAAGATGATCAATTTCAGCAATTGGCTTAAGTATTGGTGTCATTCAAAGGGGATCCAATGCCTGTCTGCCTGGGATGACATGCTCGACAAGCCACGATGCTTCGCTAGGGACGGCTTGCACCTGTCACCCCTGGGCTTTCGGATATTGGCAAAGACTCTTGCCACCCCCATAGTGCCTTTTTTAGGCAAGACTCAAAAGACAAATCCACCTCCATAGGTATCACAAGGGATCAGAAAGTAAGAGTAATGCTACTCAACGCCAGAAGTCTAAACCTCAAGATGCACGCACTCGAAACTCTCCTTAGCATGGAGAACATCGATATCTGTGCAGTAACAGAAACCTGGTTCAAGGCTCCCGAGAGCACCCCAGCACTACCAGGTTATACCTCATACCATGTTTTTCAGCCCCAAAATTTGGACCGAACCACAAAAGGAGGAGGAGTATCAATATTCGTCAAAGATACCCACACCTCCAGGTTGGTGGCACAGCACGAAGCATCAGAGACTATCCACGTGCAACTAACAGTGGGTAAAACTGCCTTCCAGTTTATAACCTGCTACAGACCACCCTCCCAAACCCAGGAACCCCACTCGGCCTTCCTGAGAACACTGAAAAATATGAAGGTGTCTCCAAACACCATTATACTGGGCGATTTCAACTACCCTAACATAGACTGGGAGCATTACTCTAGCTCCAACACCCTAACCCAAAGGTTCCTAGACTTTATAAACTCAAATGCTATGGAACAACTTGTTGCCACTCCCACAAGAGGGGAAAACATACTGGACCTGATCATCACCAACATGGGGACTCTATGCTCCAGAACAGAAGTTTATCCCTCACTGGTAAGATCAGACCATAAACTAATCTCACTAGATATTCACATCCCGACCCCAGCCCCTGCCCAGAAAACCACAGTGAAAAACTTCTCTAAAGCAAATTTCACACTCCTCAAAACCAAGGTGAAATCCTTCAAAGCCCCCGGGCTTGTGGAAAATACGGCCCAGACCGCAGAATCCTTTATAAACGCATTCTATGAACACCTTCAGGAATGCATGGATCATGCAATCCCAAATAAAACCAAGACCCAATCCTCCAAGGTTAGGCATCCTGTCTGGTGGACCCCAGCCATAAACAAACTATACAATAGAAGGAGGAAGCTACTATATGATAGAGCAAAATCCCAAAAAGGGAAGGCATCTCTGATCAGTATTAGCAAAAAACTACGGGCACTCATAAAATCGTCTAAGGCCAGCTTCGAGAGAAAAATTGCACAGGACACTAAGGATAATCACAAGGCTTTCTTTAGTTATGTTAGGAACCTGGGTGGGAATTCCCAGATATGCTCAGAATTTGTCCAAAATAACAAAAAATACACCAAACCCACAGACATTGCCAACATCCTAGCTGATAGGTTCAGTGCAAACTTCTCCCCCCCTTCCCCACCAAAAGGGCAAATATCTATCCCAGCAGAGTGCTGCCCCTCTGAAATCTCAGATGCTCAGGTAAGAGTCGCCCTCTCCAAAGCAAAAAACACAGCATCAATGGGACCAGACGGTGTCCAGGGCTGCGTCCTACATGAACTCCAAGAAGAACTAAACCCAAACATAAAACTACTGTTCAATCTCAGCCTTACTACAGGATATGTACCCAAAGAGTGGCATACAGCAACAGTGGTCCCTCTCCACAAAGGTGGTGCCTCAACGGATCCTGGAAACTATCGCCCCATAAGCCTGACTAGCTTGGTCTGCAAAGCTATGGAAAGGATCATCATGGACCTCATAAATAAAGATATTGAGGACCTACAGACACTAGATCCTACCCAATTCGGCTTTGTTAAGGGTAGATCCTGCCTCTTAAACCTGGTCGATTTCTTTGAAACAGTCACCAAGGCCATTGACGAGGGGAAGGTGGTCCACACAGCCTACCTGGACCTTGCAAAAGCCTTCGATACAATACCCCACTCGGGCATTATAGATAAGCTCATCAGCTTAAATATAAACCCCTATGTCACTAGATGGGTTGCAAACTGGCTAAAGGACAGAACCCACATGGTTAGAATTGCTGGAGCCATGTCAGACTCCAAACCAGTTACAAGTGGCGTCCCACAAGGCTCAGTCCTGGGAACTCTCTTGTTCGGTATATATTTCTCGGAGGTACAGGCTAACACGGAAGGACTGTGGCTGACCAAGTTCGCAGATGACTGCAAACTGGGCGCCATAATCGACTCTCCAGCCGACACAAGCATCCTACAAAAGGGCCTCATAAAACAGACAACTGGTGCCAGAGCCATGGCCTCAAGCTAAACGCCAAAAAGTGTATAGTCATCCCCTTTGGCAAAAACAAAGTGCCCACAAATTACCACATAGGTGGTAATCCATTAAGTATGGAAGAAGTAATTAGGGACCTGGGTACCCAAGTTGATAGCAATCTCTCATTTGACAACCACGTGGCCAAAGTGGTTAGAAAAACATTTTATATAGCCCACCTAATCATGAAGGGATTCACATCTAGATTAGGGGAGGTCATCGTACCTCTTTACTCATCCCTCATCAGGCCCATAATTGAGTACAATGCCCCTTTTGGGATGTACCTTACCAGACACCTGCAGCAATTGGAAAGACCCCAAAAGTACCTCACCAAGAGGATCAAAGGGCTCAAACAGATGCCATATGCTGCCCGGTTAAAGAAACTCCAGCTCTACTCAGTGGCATACCGCCTGCTCAGAGGCGATCTGTGCCTGACGTATAAAGCCATGTCCAATCCGGAATTAATGGACATGCTGCACCTCAGAAAATCCAAATCCCATCGAGCTACGCGCTCAAGAGACTTGTACCTCAGCACTGAAATAAATAGGACATTCTGGAGGGACAGATTCATAACCCAGAGGCTCCCTTCACTCTGGAATAAAATCCCAGTCCAGGTTAGGCAGAGTCCCTCATTGACTCTCTTCAAGAGGAATCTTGATGAGTGTTTGGGAGATTGTAGGTTTACCCCGGGTATCACTTCTGTGTCACTGTTAGACAGAGGCAGAGTATACTAACCTCGAAAAAGGGCATAGCAAAATTCATTTAAAATGGGTGGCGAAAGCCAAACACATTCTGGCTAGGCTTATAAATGCCCTAGGGCAGATAGCCTAGTATGAACCTATGAACCTATAAAAAGTACATAAAAAATAACATTACAATTGAGATATTCAAGATGTTACAAATCAAATTTAATACAGTTATTGAATTCTATAATATTGTTAACACAGGATGATAACAATTAAGTATAGAAAGTAATAAGTTATAGTTTAGTAAGTTTACTTTCCCTTTTTTTGTTTTGGGGGCTCAGTATGTTAACATCGATTGTTTTCAACTTAGGGTATGGCTGATGAAGGGTTTGGTGTAGGTATTTTACCATTATTAAATTATTCAATAAAAAGAAACATAAAATATATGAGAAGATTGTATTATGTGGTGTACCAGAGTCTTAATTCCACTACATACTAGAAAACTGGTGTTGCTGCAGTTTTGAGTAGCTCCCTAATATAACATGATTATTTTGGAAAGAATTTTAGTTATGGCCAGGCACAGATACTGACACTGAAAGGTATACGTTTATTGTAATAAATGCCAAGGCAAGAGCAAATGAAACAACTTTATACTTGTCTGTTGCATCTGTGGGAAAATTCTGAGAAACAATCACAAATAATTCATACTGATCATGCCAGTGTATTATTTTGGAGAAGTTTTTGAATGGTGATTCAAATCTGATAAATGCATAAATTACAACAAGACTAATACTGTGTTCAAAACTAAAAAATGTTAGTTATGTATTTACCATAACTATGCACCTGTGTTGTCCATTTTCATTCTTCCACAGCGAATGGGTTAGGAGCCGGTTCCTCAGAACTGACTCGGCCACTTTTTTCTCAGTCTAGGATCAAGCTCCACCCTTTACCCATAATATCCCTGATCACTACTTTACCTCAAATTGAGTTTGCTGCCTCTAAGCTATGTATGAGAAAGGTAATATAAGTATAATACTGATAGGAAGCAATGTAATAGAACAGAACAGGGTCTCAGACAGGAACAAACTCCATCAGTTCATTCCCAAAGAAAAGGAATGTGGTAGGAAAGTTGAGGAAGAATGAAAATGGACAACACAGATGCATAGTTATGGTATATTCATAGGATCATAGGATCTTAGGAGGTTACTAGGCTATTGGCCCTGAGGCCTTTATAAGCCTAGCCAAGAGTTTAGTCTATGTTTACACAAGTCAGCACCCAAACATCTGTACAGCAGGGACACAGGTGGAATCCCAGGGGGTGTATTTTCTGTTTCCCATCCAGTTATCTAGGTTGCGCTTAAAAAGGGATAATGAGGTACTCTGCTTGACGTGGACAGGGAGTCGATTCCACAGATGGGGGAGTCTCTGGGACACAAATCTGTCCCATCAACAAGTCCTATTGATATCACAGACCAGGTGGAGGTCACCCTTATGGGTTGTTCAAGTGGAACATGACTTGTGGATATACAGCAGTCCATCAAGGTGGGGTCTGAGATTGCTTTGTATGCCAGAAAGAAGTCAGCTTTGAGGAGTCTGCATGAAACTGAGTAGAGGGACAGGGCTTTTAGCCTATCTGTGTAGGGTAGATGGTTGAGGCCCTGGAATCTCCTGGTGAGGAGGAAATTTACCCCGGGGATCATGTCAGTCACCTTGCTAGACAGGGGACCAGGGAAGTAAATATTCTGGGAAGAAATCGCCAGAGAAATGTTATGGCTAGGCTTGTATAGGCCCTAGGGTCGACAGCCTAGTACCAACCTATGAAGCTATGAACCTATGTGGCCTGGAATGTTATTGGGTCCCATGCAGGCTGTATTTTCTGTCTTTGAGAGGAAAGTGATGACCTGTTCCCTAGAGATATGGGGTGGGGGGCAGATACTACGGATGTCCTGATTTACTGATGGGTGGGACAGAGGGGAGAAGTTTTAGCTGAATATGTCAACCAGTAGATTGGCTATATATCTACAGCATTTGTGTATGTGGTGTCCTTGACCACCAGTTCTGAACAGATCTGGGTGCTTCCTTTGAGATTGCAGACATATGTGAAGAAGGCCTTATGATTGTCTCTAGCAGATGTGGCCAATTTGGACTCGAAGTTGGCTTTAGAGGAATTCACTAGTGCTCTTATTTGCTTGCTCAAGCTACGGAGAGATTGCTTCCAATTGGGCATCTGCTCCTTCTTGATCCTGGACAGCAGTTATTTTCCTTTTGTTATATAGTTTATTTATTGCACATGTCCACCAGACAGGTTTACTCCTTCTTGCAGAGGATGATTTTGTCCTGTCAGGTATTCCTGATTCCATTCATCAATATATATGCTTGTATAGTACTTTGGTGTAGATTTGGACATTGGTGCCAGTTCCTACAGTGGAGGAGGAGGCTGTGAAGCTATTTATATCATTCCTCAGGAGGTTGTAATCAGCTTTGGAGAACTTGCTTTGTTTGATCCTAGCTAGAGGAGGGGCAGGGGAGATGGTGACTTCGAAAATAACTGTTTTATGGTCGGATTTTACCAGGAAAGATGATACCGTAGGAGTGCTGTAGTGGTTACTCATATTGGTTAATACCAAGTCCAAGATATTATCACCTCTTGTGGGGGTATAGTCTAGTTGTTCCAAGCCATTTGCATTGATAAAATGGAGGAATCTTTGGGCATTTGTGTTCTGGCATGAGTAGTTTTTCCCATCTATGGTTGGGTAATTAAAGTCAACCAGGATCAGGGTAAAGGATTGAATCTTGATAGATTTGAAGAGGTCAAGATAGATGGATTGGGCATCTTGAGTCAAATTTGGGGGTCTGTAGACAGCTATAATTTGAATAGGGGTCCTGTCAGCGGTTAATGGCACCTGGAGTATCTCCAGTGCATCATAATGTTTGATGAACCTGGAGATGTGTGTGTCTTTAATATATATTGAAACTCCACCTCCTTTGGCTTTGCTGCCCACATTTTGGGGTCTGAATGTATGATAGAATGAGTAGCCAGGTATGGCTGGGGTGCTCTCTGCAGCTTTGAATGAGGTTTCTGTGACTGCACAAATGTCATCATCTTCCAGGGTTAAGAATGCTTGCAATGAGTGCAGTTTCATGTTTAGACTCCTAGCGTTTAGCAGCATGACCTTTAATTTGCATTTTTTTAAAATTTTAAGTTGCTAGTATCGACCTCATGACTTTTCCAAAAAAGGCACTATAGGGGAGGCAAGGGCCTTTGCCAGAAGCCTGAAGCCCAAGTGAGACAGATGCAGGCCATCTCTAGCAAAGCATTGTGGTAGGTCGATCATATCTTCCCAGGCTGTCAGGTACTGGATCCCCCTGGAATGACACCAGAAACTAAGCTAATTGTTAAAGTCAATCATTTTCTGTTTGTATTGAGACATCATTCTGGGTCACAGCAGAATGCTGCTTAGGCTAGGGACATACCTGCCTGGGACCCATATTCCATGAGCTCAATCATGTCTTTCTTCATATAGTCCAGGGAGGTACATCTCAAGCCATTCATGCCAACATGGACTACAACAGAGTCATAACAGTACCTGTTGCTGAGAGACTTGAGTGCTTGTACGATATGGCAGATTCTGGCACCTGAAAAACAACTAACCATGACTTTCTCCTTATCCAGCCTGGTGAGAGGCACATCTGTGTGTCTCACAATGGAGTCTCCTATGACTAATATGTTGAGTTTATGGTTAGGCCTTAGTAGTTCCAAGACACTGGTGGGTGGACTATGCACGGTATGTGATGTGGAGGGTTGTGGAGTTCTCATGTGTTTTTGCCTCTGAGATCTCCTTTGTTTGGGTTTGTTTTTGTTGAGAACCTCCGCATACATGGTTGTGTAGTTGTGGGTGGTGTTTGAGGTGTAGTAATTGTGTTGACAACTTCTCAGTTCCAGATATACTGGTTTGTGTGGGAGACAGCATAGACTCTAGCTTCTTTATCTAATTGCATCTCTCACAAACTGTGTTCCTAGGTGGTAGTAGTACATGGTTGTCTATACACATGAGGCAGTTGCTACACTATCTCAGGATGCCCAAATCAACCAGGATGACATGAGAAATCGTAGGAAATTGTCCATCCATATTTTTCAGAATCTGAGGGAGAGAGGCTAGGGAGAGCTAAGGGGTAGGCCTAAAGCCCAGGTGCTTAAACCAAAACTAAGAGGCTTATAATAACACTTAAAATTTAAACAGGCTAAAAACAAGCAGTAATAAATGCAGCAAAGAAGCAATTAAACACTTTAGAGAACAAGTAGCATGAAAAACTAAGATGAAGTAATGGAGTAGGAGGAGGAAACAAAAATACTGTAAAAGCAGCTTAATAATTTTTTTTTTTTTTTTTTTTTTTTTTTTTAGTGAAGTGGAAAGGGAGAAAGCAGATAATTCAAGGTGAACAAACTAACCCTATTGTCATTTTCATGTTCCTCAATGAATGGGACAGAGTCCCAGCTACAATAACCTTGGGTGGCCCTCATTGGAGGAAGTTCCGGAGTACCGCAGAGCCAAATGCAGCTCTATTCCTGGAGATGATGTCCAATTTAATGAATGGGACAGAGTCCCAGCTACAATAAACTTGGGTGGCCCTCATTGGAGGATGTTCCGGAGTACCGCAGAGCCAAATGCAGCTCTATTCCTGGAGATGATGTCCAATTTATAATGAGCCACAAAGAAATGAGCTTTAGACCAAGTGGCAGCTGCACAAATATCATCAATGGAAACTCTTGACCAAAAAACAGATGATGTAGGCATTGACCTAGTTGAAAGAGCTTTTGGTCGTCTCAGCAAAGTCAAACCTTTTAAGGAGTACACATGAGAAATATAGTATCCATTTGGCCATTGTAGATTTTGAGACAGGCCTACCCAACTTGTTTTTGGAAAAGGAAATGAATAATTGATAAGTCTTCCTAATAGCCTTCATTTTATGACTGTAGAAATGAGGTTGTCTGTGTACATCTAAAAATGAAGCATGCATTCTCCTTTATTCTCAAAGTAAGGGAAGAAAGCTGGCAAATTGATGACTTGATTGATGTTTGCTTCTGATGCATTGTTGGGTAAGAAGGATGGATTTGTACATAAGACAACTCTGTCCTTATGGAAGATCAAATAAGACAGTTTTGAAGAGAGTGCTTGGAGCTCAGATACTCGCCTTGCTGAAATTATAGCTATGACAAAAACTGTTTTCCAAGAAAGAAACTTGAGGTCCTCTTTTGTGGAGGGTTCAAAGGGTGGTTCTGTCAGACTCTGTAAAACTATAGTAAGATTCCAAGGAGGTATAGGGTCCTTAATAGGCAGCCTAAGTAAAAAAGTACCCTTAAGAAATGCCTTACACAGCTTAGATGATATAAAAGGGAAAGCATTATGTCCAATGTGAAAACTTAAAATGGCAGCCAGTTGAACTTTAATAGCAGAGAAACTGGCTCCAGCTTGAAAAAGAAATGTTAGAAATTCTAAAAGAGCAGGGATTGGGGCAGAGAAAGGATCCAAATCTCTCTCCTGAGCCCATAAGGAAAATCTCTTCCATTTACTTTTATAAATCTTTCTTGTAAAGGGTTTCTGAGATAAAACAAAATTCTTTGAACAGGAGAGGAAAGCCTGTAATGTCTTAATATTGTTGGAATTGGAGAAAATATGGAGTCAGTCTGAGGCTTGGTATGTCTGGATGAGTCAGGACTGATGGGTGTGACAGGGGATCTGAGCTGGGATCCAGTGTCTGTGGAAGACATATTAGCTGAGACCATAGGAAGGGAAACCAAATCTATTGAAGCCAAAAAGAGGCAATAAGGATTACTGACGATTACTTTGCTCTTCAACCTGAAAGAAGAAACTTGGGAATTAGGGGAGGATAAGTATAAGAAAGACTGCAGGGCCAAATGCGGACTAGAGCATCTCTCGGTGACTGTCCCTGAGTGGAATTAGAGCAAAAAAACCTGCTGCACTTGTTGAGGGGAGAGGTGAATAGGTCGCAGCATGGTTGATCCCACTGGTGGAAGATCATGTTTGCCACTGACTGATTGAGAGATCACATTTGAGTCATCAGAATAGTTCTGCTGAGTCTGTCTGCCAGTACATTTGATTTCCCCAGAATGTGTGTCGCTATAAGAAAGCAGTTGGATGAGTTTTCCCATTGACAAACTCTCATTGCTTCTCAGCAAAGAGGGTAAGATCTGGTTCCTCACTGTTTGTTGATATACCAAACTACTGACATATTGTCCATTTGAAAAGCAATTGTCCCCAGAGGAAGAGAGTTGTGAAAAGTCTGCAATGCTAATAAGATTGTTGTCATCTCCAGGACATTTACATGCAATTCTGTCTCTACCGGGGTCCATGTGCCTTGAACAGTCTGTCCCAAGTAATGCCCCACCAGTCACTCTGGCAGCCATCAGTGGTCAAAGTGGTAATAGGTGGAGGAAGGATAAAGGGGCAAACTTGTCAAATCTCATTGAATTGGATCCACCATAGTAACGAGTCCTTGCACACCCTGGACAGTTTTATTGGAAATTGGAAGGGTTGATGTAGAATGGACCATTTCACTTGTAAAGTCAACTGAAGGATTCTCATATGAAAATGAGCTGTTGGTATTAATCTGATTGCATCAGCAATCAATCCCAGAGCTCTTAAAATCAGTTTGGCTGGATGGAGATGATGAGACAGAACCTGACTGACATGTAATCTTAGCATAAGAATTCTGCTCTGTGGTAAGACTACTTAAAGATTCAATGTGTCTAGGTGAGCGCCTATAAACTCCAAGATTTTTACTGGCTGAAGTTTGGATTTTGCAAGATTTATGGTGATGCCTAGAGAATGAGTCAACTGAAGAAGATAGTTTCTGGCTGTTATCAGTAGATGCCTGGTTGATGCGGTGAGAAGCCAGTCATCTAAATAAGGAAACACCCTGAATCCCAGCAGTCTTAGATGAGCTGCAGCCATTGCCATACATTTGATGGACAGCCTGAGGGCTGTGGTGAGACCAAAGGGCAGGGTTCTGAACTGGTAATGACTGCCTCCCAGCCAGAAGCGATGGAATCTTTGGATTGTTTTTTTCATTTTTATGTGATAGTACACATTCTTTAGATCTATAGAGTGCATACAGTCACCACTCTGCAGCAATATTAGAATGAACTGAACCATGACCATCTGGAATTTGGAGTTCTTTATGAATTTCATTAGATAAGTGAGATCCAGGATGGGTCTCAGTTCCCCTGTTTTCTTTGGCAATAAGAAAGAACCTTGAATAAAAACCGGACCTCCTGGATGACTCTTTTGTCTAGCAGCTTTTGAATTTTCAGAGCTGCTTGCTCCCACTGATTGGGTGGAATACTGGGGAGACTTTTCCTTATCTTATGCGAATTTTGTAAAATGTTGATAAAAATATCCTCTGGATATGATTCTTTGCACCCATGTAGTTTTTATGATGGCTGCCCAGGCTTCCAGGTGCAAAGACAAGCATCCCTCAACTGTCTCCAGAGAAAAACAGTCAGGCAACCTTTCAGGAAGGCTGGAAATCTCTGTCCGAGAAAGAATCTCAAGACCCTTGATTTTGCAGAATCCCTCTGCCATGTGGGCAGCATCTTCAATTATTATAATTATTTCCTCTCTGCCTCTGGGGGAAAAATCTCTGCATGAATCTTGAAAAGGCCCTTGAGATTTCTTAAACCACCTGGAGAAGGATCTCTGTGGGGTAGAAAACAGATTCCTATGGGAGATAGATTCTTTCCATCTTGTTCACTATGGGAAAGCATCTCTTTAACAGTGGGCCCAAAAAGGGAGGATCAATAAAAAGGAGCATTGATGGATGACACTTTAAAGGTCTCTGCAAAGTCACACATGCCCATCCAGGCATGCCTTCTGATAGATGTGCCTGTATCCATGACCCATGAGAAAGCTTCAACCGCATGAGAAAAAATATCCTCATGGACGCATTTGAGATGGAATAAGCTTTCATTTTCTCTGCCAACATGGACCCAGGGGTAAAGTTAGAGAGTTTGTTTATTAAGTCCCTCTGTAACATAGCAAAATGTGCCAGGTAATTCAGCGATCTTATAGCAAAGGTTGCTGATGCATATACTCCCTTTTCATATCTCTGCAAAGCTCTAGACTCTCTGTTAGGAGATGAACAGATGAGCTGGGTCAGCTATTTCCTTTTCTGTGGCTGCCACAACAACCATGGCATCAACAGAAATCCCATTGGACCAATGTTGTCTGTCTAGTGGTGCACTGAGGATCTTATCAAGGCATTTAGGGATCTATTCTATGGAATCCAGCTCCTTCCATGCTCGGCGGGAGACAAGGTTGACAAATTCAGCTGATGGGGGGGGGGGGTAACCCAAGATGTAAACAGACCAGACCCAAAATCTTCCAGGAACAACAGTTCCTCCTGAGAAGGGTTGTGGGAAGACCATCCACCTTTCTGTACACAGGATTTCTAAAATGTCTCCAAATGAGATGTCTTCTGGTGGAGATGTGAGGAACCTTCTCCTTCATCAAAATCAATGTGTCCTCTGTCAAGGATTTCTGAGGGGAATCTAAATGCCTCCTTTTGCACAGTTTCTTCTGAGCAATCTCTTCAGTGGTGTACTCTGCAGAAGTGTCAGAAGAAAGGGGGAGGAGGTGCCTTAACCTTCATAGGAATTGGCTGACACTGTGGAGTATGATGATCAGACTTAGCACTCAGATCCAGAGGAGGAATGGGAATAGGATCCAAAGAGGTGATAGTTGAAGGATCCCCTGGATGGGAGAAAACCCTTTCCACTACCTTGAAGGTAGAAGGTCCAGGAGATGTGGAAAGCAGCCTCCCCAGAGCTGAAGCCCATGGATCAGCCAACTCTCCACTCCATCTGGGTTCCATCTCCAAGGAGGTAATCAGACCTGAGCTGTCCAATGCCGAGGCATGGAGGGGAAGCGACAGCTCTGAAACACTCAGAGTTGAAGTAATCCCTCTGGACCCGACACCGATGCTACAGCTCAGAGATTTTTTTCTGTTTTGAAACACTAAGAGCCAAACAAATCAGGAAAAGAGATGGAGTCAAGAAAAATTACAGTCTCGGATCAGATGCCTCAGATCTCAGGATCGTCCGATCCAACCGCTCCAAAACCACAGGTCACATCAGAGAAGTAGTCACTAAAGAGTGTGAAAGGTGCGGACTCATATATCCAATGGAAGACAGAGCCTAAAGGACCTTCCCATCTGGATTTCAGCTCTAAGAAACTTTCTCATCATCCTATCCACATCATACTCAGAAAGAGTCTGGGAGGATGAGAAGTCTTTTTAGGAGTCTCCTGCAAGAAAGGGGACCTCAATCTCAGAGAAACTGGCTCTGGAGAGAAGCATGGACCAAAACTGAGGAGACCTGCTCAGACATGCAACCGGATCTGACAAAGCCAGATCTAAAGCCTTCTTAGCATTAGTGGTAGTAGGCTTCAATAAGCTTGGATCTGAGACCTTTTTTATTTTTGAAGATGGCTCCAAACTCAAAGCAGAAGAAGGAGATTGGACAGGCAAGTGTTTCTTAGATTCCCAGGTCTCTGAACTCTTCTGACTTCTCGAGGGGTTTGAGCCCCTGAAGTAGAGGGAACTGCAGAAAAAGAAGCAGGCAACATTCCTTTCAAAATAAGCTTATTATATCTATCACTTATTGCCCTGACATTAAAACCTCCACAGATTTCACAAGAAATCTGAAGGTTAGCAGGGCCTAAACAATAAACACACTCCCTGTGAGCATCAGAATTGGGTATCTTACACCCACAGGAAGTGCATTTCTTGAAACCGGTAGGTTTGAATGCTAAACTGTAAAAACATACTGCAGACAAAGAACACAATTTAGGAAAAACAAAGAGAACGTTATTACTATTTTGTATACCTCACAGCAAGAGGTTCTCTGGTTCGATTCTCGGCTGGGGTGCCTTCTGTGTGGAGTTTGCATGTTCTCCCTGTGTTCGCGTGGGTTTCCTCCGGGTACTCTGGTTTTCTCCCACATTCCAAAGACATGCATCTGGAGCATTTCTCCCCAGGACTCTGCTGAAAACAGGCTCTGTGGAACCTAGTCGGACTTTCCCAGTCAACAAATGATAAATAAAAATAAAAAAATAAATATATATATATATATCTATATATATACACATATATATATATATATATATATATATATATATATATATATATATATATACATGTATCTAGTTCCAAATGGTCAAAACCATAAGATCGAAGTTTTGAAACTTCAGAATTGTAATAAAAACAAAACAGAAAACATTTTTTTCACATTTTTGCAGGGCAGCAAGCCCCCCTGCACCCCCTACACCCCTGCTAAATAAATAACTCCAAGACTGCATTGTGCTACAGTGAGGAAAACTGTAAATTTCCTGTTCTGCTCTGTATGGCGATCTCCATTCAAAACGTTTAAAGTTTCAAAACTGCGATCTTATGGTCTCAACCATTTGCAATTTGAAGTTCTGAAACTTTGAGCTTGAAGGGAATCTATATATAATACCTCTTAATCTCTTAGCTCAAGAAATCTGGACAGAGCAGACATAATGGGGGCAAAGGCCTAAAAATAGGGACAGATTTTAAATATTGCTTTTAGAAACTTAGAAAATTGATAGAATAACATGATTTGTCATAGCATGCATTTTTCTGAAGAATATGAAGTATGGAACTCGAATGTATATCATTATTTAGAGACTTCAATCCTCAGGCCATCCCAGCAATTTGCCAGAAAAAAACATAAATTATGTTAGAAACAGACCAAAAATATGAGAAAGAAATCCAGACACTCTGTGAAAATCTGGGCATTTGAGAAGTTTTTATATATATATATATATATATATATATATATATATATATATATATATATATATATATATATATATATATATATGTGTGGATATATATATATATATATATATATATATATATATATATAGGTTTACCTTTATATGTGCATTTTGCACATGGGTGAACAGCAAATGTTCAAAAGGACTTTTGCAAAGTTTGCAAGCAGTGAACACAAAATGCTTCGAATGTGCAATTCGCTCATTGCAGATTCGGCATTTTGGGGTGGATTGCACTATTGTGGGGATCGGAAAATGGACCCTTTCCCCACTGTAGTGTGATCTCGAAGTTAGTATATTAAAGTCGGGGGGTGTGGGAGGCGTAGCCCCCCACATGGGGGGGTGCAGGGGGACAAGCCCCCTGCATTACACTTCGTATTTGACTTTTATGTTCGAAAATCAGCGAATCTGCTTTTCGATTTGCTGATTTTCAAACAATGGAAACTTTTGCGGTTTTGTGTTTCTTGCATACGATTCGCTTATATGAGCAATCGCACGAGTGATTTTTGCATAATGTAAAGGTAAACCATACATATATATATATATATATATATATATATATATATATATATATATATATATATATATATATATTAGACATAGATATATAGATATATAAATATATATAATATATATGTGTGAAAGAAGGAGAACATACCAGCAATGGTATGAAAAATTAGCTCAGGACGGGTAAGAAAAAGAGAAAGACTACCAGCAATGGTAGTATGGAATTTACACTAGTACCAGAAAAGGTCTAAATTAATTTTATACTAACTGGTAAAGAGAGGAAGGTAGTAAGGAAAAAGAGTTTTAGTAATAATACAAAAAATAATGTAGCACTCACTGCTGGCTAATAACTTCCAGCTCGAGAGCACAAAGTCCTGAGCAATTGCTAGAATGGCAAATGAGATCTGAGGTAAAGCAGCAATCAGGGATTTTATGGGAAAAGGGAGGAGCTTGAGAGTTGGATCCTAGACTGCAAAATAAGTGGCCAAGTCAAATCCAAGGATCGGATCTGAACCCATTCATTGAGGAATGAATGAAAATGACATAATTTCTAAAACTTTAAGAACATGTAGACATGCTGAATGCCAGAAATACTTATAATGGAAAATTTATCATCTTCATAAGTGAGGAATTTTTTTATAATTTGTAAATACCAATGGCATCACATTATTTTTGTTCCTTATTACAATTCATTGAAACAATAGCAGAAAAAAATAAGTAAACATTCAGAGAAGTGTAAAGAGCAGCTAGAACTTTGTTTAGTTACTGAATTTTACTTGAGTCATCTACTGGATATCACATACTTGGATGTTAATAAACAGAAAATCAAAGTCTAAGCTAGATGTGGTTCATCATGATTTTACAGGGAAAATTTATCCAAAACAAATCATGCTAAATCCTTCTTAGACAAGAAAATTAGTAAATTTTAGAAGTTTTGACCTGAGAGGCAAAAAGGATTGATTGATTGACTGTTTGATTGATATATTTCACATCTAGTAACCAGATAAGTCGACTGGACAACTGACCCTTTTTATCTATGACCCAGGTTCCAGAGGAGCAAAGTACACAGTGTAATTAAAGAAATAACAGTGAAAATACATCATACAGTATTCTATTCTTGTTAAGCCAAATCTAAGTAACTTGACTACCTGTTAGTCCTGCCACTCCCCTAACTTATCATTGTTAACTACCATAATGAGTTAATTGCTGTAAATTGTTTGCATATATACTTTCACAGTAATATTTTCTTAGCAAATGTAAATTTATATAATTTAATGGTTCCTTAATTTCTTTGTATGTTTTTAGTAATGTCTTGTCTCATTGGCTAGCATCAAGACTGAAAAGGTCTTTTAAACAAGTTCATCTACCCAGTTAGCAAATATAAAATCAAATAAAAGTAAGATAACAAAAATATGTATCAAAACCAAGTACACATAGAAAAAATGTTGTAAGAAGTATCCATGCTAACACTATTCCAAGCAATATGGAAATATGTGCAATATTTACAGTATTCACAGGATGGAGTTCTGTTATTGGACTTGTACCTCTATTTAGTACTTGTAAATATTGTAGTTAAAGAAAGTCTGCAAGGTTATAGCAACTTATTCAGTATTGTGAAAACAATTATAGGCAGTTTTTTCTAAAAGATGTTCCTTCAGTTTAGACTTGAAGCCATCCAATGTTATTTCAGAACATATTTCTCCTAGTAGTTGATTCTATGTTGCTGGCCCAAGTTAAGCAAAGGCTCTTTCCCCTATGGTAGTACAAAAATGTGACCTCATTATAATAATGCCATAATGTTGACTTTGTCTCTATGAATATGATGATTATCTTATCTGCAAGGTTGAGTTTAGTAGGGGGCATTTATACAGCAAGTTAATTTTGAACAACTAAGTGCTGTGCTGCTTAGTTGCTCAGCTAGTAACCACATAAATCATTTTAAAAGATCACAGTGGTGGGTATGCTTGCCAGCTAGAAGAACAAAATAGCAACTTTTGTTTTCCAGTGACTATAGGTTTTGTATATTGGTGCTACAGCGAAGTTTTAATAAAGGTAGACCATATTCAATTTTGGAAATAAGAGCATCTCTAGCTATAAACTGCCCTGAATTTGGGTATAAAAGGTGTGAAATTATGTAACAACGTTGTGAAAGTGTTTTATTGGCTGTGTTGGCTGTATGTTTTGAGAATATTAAGGCAAGATCAAAGAAGACTCCTAGATATGTTTGCTGTGTAGCATTAGGTATTGGATTATTTGACTTACCCATTATAATAGGTTCCTAAGTAAGTTTTAGGCTAACTGCCTCGGGGGCCATTTTAAACCAAGCCATTTTCCCTTTTTTGTGCTTGAATTAATTTATTCCATTTGCTTAGAGATTGGTCTTACCCATCTCATGGTCAATAATTATATATTACAACTAATGAGAATAATCGGGATCATACCATAAATAATTTGAGAGGTCCCATGCGTGTAGGAGGTGCCTTTGTTTATTAGTAGTACAAGGGGCAGTCTTGGGATATATTTTCTGTTTCCTATCCATAGATCTATGATGCACTTGAATATGGACAGGTATGAACTTTTTTATGCCAATAGGGATTCTGTTCCTCAAAAGCGATACCCTCGGTGAGATACATCTGGCCATCCAAACCATTCTGTTGATGTTGCAGAAAAGGTTAAGATTCCTACAACAAGTATTTCTGATGCCATTTGACTTGCTTGTGTGCAGTAAGTCCATAAGTATTGGTTCAAAGGATGTCCTGTATATCAGACAAAGGTCAGCTCTTAGCAGTCTGTAGGATACCAAGTATAGTGACATGGCTTTGAGTCAGTCCATGTATGACTTGGTGTTTAGGCCTTGTATCCTTTTAGTAAGTTATCTCTGTGAGCATTCCACATGTGCCTGGATACATACATGCCAAAGGAGAGAATTATATTTAATGATAGGCCTAATAAGAGCTGAGTAAAAGGAGACAATGATATCCCTAGGTCTAAACAAAATCCCTTTGCTTATAACTTGTGCAGTATAGAAAAACTTTCTTACAACAATAGACACATGTTAGTTAAAAGTTAGGTCACTGTCCACTTGCGTTCCTAAATCCTGAACAACTAGATAAATTCTCAGGGGCGTATTGTTAATGTGGTAGTTCCCTGGGAGAGATGACTTCCAAAAGGCTACAATAATGCATTTTTGGCATTTAGTTTCAGTCCCCTTGTACTACTAATAAACAAAGGAACCTCCTACACGCATGGGACCTCTTACCAGTTATTTATTTGGGACAAACTTTCCTGCAGGATGGCCAAGTCATTGAGTATTCTGTAGCTGCTCCTAGCATGCAGTCATCTGCAACCTTAGTCAGTCAGAGCCCTTTGGTATTGGTTTCTACTTCAGCAAATCAGATTCCAAAAGTGATGTCACAGCACAGAAGCCTAGGGAACTCCACGGTGACTGGTCTCTTTGTAGAGGTAATTTCCCTTATTTTGATTTACGCATATCTGTGAGACAACTGGCAATCCAGCAAATGACAGAAGGGTTTATTACCAGTTTATTTATCTTTTCTACTATGCCTGAGTGGGGAATTGTCTCAAAGGCTTTGGTCAGGTTGAGGTATGTGGTGTGTAGAGTTTTACCTTCATCGATTGCTTTGGAGACATTTTCAAAAAATCCACCAGGCTGAGTAAGCATGACCTGTCCTTGATGAATCCATACTGAGACAGGCCCACTGCTTTGGAATTTCCCCATGTCCTGACTGATTAGTTCCATGCTAAGTCTTTGCATGCTCAAACTTATGGGTCTGTAATTGTTTGGATATGTGGAAGGTCCTCCCTTATGCATGGTAATGACTCTAGCTGTTCTCCATTCACTAATTCCAGGGCATTTGTATTGACAAGGTCCATGAATCTCTGTATTTGTGCACTAGTGGTAGTGTAGGTTTCCAAGTCTACAGTTGGATAGTTTAGAAAACCTAGGGAAATAGTACTGGGTTTAATACTGAGTGATTCTAGCTTCTGTAGATAGGTGTTGTGGCGTTCTTGTGTCACAGAGGGAGTTCTATAACTAGATACTAAATGGTACTGGATCTTTACGATGGTTATTTGGACATGAAGCTCTAGAACATCATGTTGTTTTACCAGCATTGATGTGAATCTGTTTTGGATATTGATCAACACACCTCCACCTTTTCCCCCCTCCTGGTCTAAACATGTGGAAAATATTAGAGCCCTGGATAGCTGGAGTGCTCTCTGCTATTTTAAACCATGCCTCAGTCACTGCTCAGATACTAATGCCCTCCCAGACGAGAATGGCTTATAGGGAGTTGAGTTTCTTTGTTAGGATCCTATCCTTGATCAGGAACATCTTCATATTTTCCTTTATTTGTCTTGTTATGTGGGTAGATTTAACAAGTTGTCATTGGCTAAACCAGGGACTAAGGGACTATGGTTGTGGTCAATATCTGCCAATCATCAGAAGCCTAGACGGGAGAGATGCAGGCCATCCAGGGTGAAGCAACATGGTCAGTCAATAATATTCTTCTGGGCTGACAAATATTGGACCCCCTTTGAATGACACCAGAGACTAAGGCAATTATTGAAGTCAAATATTTTTTGTTCATATCATGGCATCATCCTTGGAGAAGGTAGAATGTTCCTCAATGCTATGGTCACACCTGGCTTGGTCACATAGTCTGAGAGCTCCTGCATGTCTCTCCTCATATAGTCAAGGGACTATATGAACACTGGATATAATCATTGGGGAGAGTGGCATGGACAGATTTTGAGGCAAAGCCAATAGTATAATGCTAAATTTTCTGAGAGTAATTATTAATCTGTTGTCAGCCAGTTATGGAGGTTAGTGAATACCTGCAAAAATAATACATGCGTGCAATCTTGCCTTCTCTGATGCTGAACTCAGTAATGGGAGCAATGGCATATGGCACACTGTGCAGTTTTCAGAAGTAAAAATGACTGAACACCTCTAATGTAGTTATTGTGATACTGCTTCAGATGGCTCCATGGTTCCAGAGATGGGAAATATTCCTCTTGTGAGCGCCATTATTTATGTGACTGTTGCTATTAATCAATGACCAAACAGAATATGTTTGCGATGGTGTTTTGGGTCCCGGCTTGGCCACATGTAGCAGCTCATGCATCTCAACCAGAAATGAGGAGCTGAGTAGAGTCAGAAGGCCATTTGCAAGACCTGAATATTGTAATTGTGCAATATAGTCCCTCAGTCTCAAAGAGGAGCAGGGTTGCCAGATATCCCTATTTGGGCGGGACTGTCCTGAGATCAGCAGCCTGATCCCGAGCCCCGCCCTGCCGGTTTAAATCCCGGCTAGCCTCCGCTTTGTTTTTTTTTTTTGTTTTTTTTTGATTGTCCCGTATACCTGGCATACGGGCCAATCAAAAATTGCTAAACACGGAGCTTCTTGTGTTCCACATTAAACACGAGAAGCTCCATGTTTAGCAATTTTTGATTGGCCCATATGCCGGTATACGGGCCAATCAAAAATCGCTAAACACGGAGCTACTTGTGTTGAATGCGGAACTGGAATGCATTAAACACGAGAAGCTCCATGTTTAGTGCAGAGCTACTGAGCGAGCTCAGTTCTTTAATGTGGAACTGTGTTCCGCATTAAAGACCTGTTTTTTGGTCTTCACTTGCTGTGAAGACCTTTTTTTTTTTTGGTCTTCACTTGCCGTGAGAGACCTTCTTTTTTTTTTGTCCCTACCTGGGGGGCTGAAAATCTGGCAACCCTGAAGAGGAGGAATACAGAAATATGTAATATACGAATACAGCATGACTTGTTTAAGCCAATGTTCTCTCCTTTCCCTATGCTAGATTATTTCAATACATGTTAATATTGAGGTGATCATAGTCTACTTTTTTGGTTCATTCTGCTAGAAGACAACAGGTTTTTATGGAAACTATACATATTGCTTTGGCATTTGACAGAAATATTGACTTTAATTCAAGTGTGTGTTTCTTCCGGTTCTTGATGCTGATACAAATTTCAGGTATCACAGTTATAACTACTAGTCTTCACTGCAATTGTTGACAGTTATATTCAGATCAGTGCTATATAAAGACTTAATAATAGAGTCATCTGGGTCTCACTCTTCATTGTACCTTACTCTCTGATTGGGCTTTGTGCATCCTTATGTGACCTCTGTAGACCATGTCTTCTCAAATAATATCTGACTAGCGTCTGTAACTAATATCATTTAGTTTCTAGTTATACTTACTGAATACACTACAGAATGCAATCTGACTGCATTGTTTGATTATCGTTAGCCTCATTAAATGAAAAGATGCTTAGTCATTTCTCCTTATACAATAAGAAAATGATTTACTAAATGGAAAAAATAGACTTCACACAGCTGCTAAAAATTAAGTGCTAGCATATGTCTCATACTGCAACAAATCAGCAAAAATGTCAGAAGTTTAGCTCAGACTTGACAGTATTGTAGCAAAAAGTAATACCAAAAATATATGATTCTAGTCTTTCAAGCTATTCAACACAATTGTATTCTGATCACTTGAGGGACACAGGAAATAGCCTATACAAGAAACTATGCTAGTATAGTACTCTTCTGAAGCACAGCTTTTCAATAAACCTTTATAAATGTAAACCACAGGTCAAAGTACCCAGTTAATTCTATAATATCTGGATGATTATTTATGACAGCAGAGGTGATACATTTCCCCCAGGAGTGAAAAGACATGTTAAACTTCAAATTTTCCAAGGTACCTGATGACAAAACAGCAGTATGCCTCTAAGCCATCTGTATCATGTTTGACCTCTTCATAGGAACTTTTATTAATATGTACTGCAGTGTACTAAAGAATATATATACAGAGGTGAATAATAATAAGTGTTCCTCCTTAAATATTTTAAAAATAAACACTAACTCATTCAATAAGAGTAAAGATCTTAGTATAGTAGATAGTTTAGTTGAACTAGCTGTGTTTCCATAGTATGTAAGTATGATATTTAATATATGTGAAGGACTAATATGGCCATACAACAGAGAAAAAGTGATGCTCACATCACTGAATTTCAAAATAGGAAACCAAAAGACTGAAAATGAGAATACCTATCTTGCAATATCTTGACAAATAGGTCCACCTGAAAACAGGAACTGCATTAGCCCTTGAGAATGTGACATCTCAGACATCGAATAATTAATTTTGGGGTGGAGCATGGGTGTACAGCCCCTACCTACAAGGTTATGCAGTAGAGCTTGCTTCTGCAGAAAACTGGGCTTACAGGTCTGTAGCAATGATAATGTCATCTTTCAGTCTTTAGTACTGTATCATTTGTGATGCTGAGCTTTAGATGCCTTACGTTTTAGACTCTTTGTCTCAGCATTTCAAATCTGATTGCAATGTGCTACAATCTTGTGAAGGGATCACCATAAACAATTTAAGTCTATGTTATAAGTATAGTTAGACTGCCTGTTCAACAGTGGAATATAGAAAATACAACAAAAACTGTCAATCAAAACATGAAGACTGCTCGTAAATACTCAGCACAATATCTGCCATGTATAATATATAAAGTATTCTTAAATAATAAATATATTATATAATACGGTGGTGGTGCTGCAGTAGCGTTGTCTCCTCACAGTAAGACGCTGTCCGGTTCGATTCTCAGCTAAAGTGTCTTCTCCGTGGAGACATGCATGAATGGGCGTACCTTCATTGAAGGTTGTGCATCAGGGCAGGTAACTCGGCAAGTAAAAATCAACTACCAATCATTAGCAGACCGGAGTTCCGCTGTGGCGACCCCTAACCAGGAAAAGCCGAAAGACACAACAACAACAACAACATTAGGAGACAAGTTATAATTTGTGTTTAAAACTACAGTCCACATATGTGTTTAGTTCCCCATCCCCAATGAAAGTCATTTGTCCTTTTCATTTTGTAAGCATACAGGGGTTTCAAACATCTGCTACTAATTCTGTTTTGGGAAAGTTTCCTAAATAGAGATGATGTATTAAGACAAATGTTGAACAATGCCTAACAAGAACTACAATGATAAGAAGAAATCAGTAAATAAAAAGAATTAGAATAGAATTTTCTTGGAGATGACATCTGAATGACAAAGATCCCATGAATTAAGATATGTGATAAATAGTTAAGACTAAAGCTAGTACACATATCCATCTGTTTGATGCACTTATTTTTCTAATTACTAAATAAGTTGGAAATTTCCATTTCAGATTTTGTATTTACTTACAAACGCGAACAGTGGACACTTTCTACCTCATTTCAGCAAGCTGTAAACAAACATCTTATGTAAATAGTTATACTTAGACATATTAAGCCCCAAAGCATTCCTTTAAAAAATGAAAGATATAGCATTATGCCAATAAAAAAGATGGTAGATATACCATTATGTCACTAAATAATAGCTGGCAAATAACAAGTCAGCACAACGTGATGCATAGTTGCTTTCAGAAAAAAAAAAAGATTTGGAAAGGTAAAGCAAACACTGCCAAATGAGCTATTAAAACATGTATTTCTTTTTTCCAACTACATCAATTACATCAGCATTTTAGAAGAGCAAATTTAATATGAAAGCAACACCTGCTTTAATTAAATATGGGCATCCAGTAGTAAACAAGCTAATAAAGAATAAAAAAAAACACAATAATAGGACTGAACTGAGAATCTGGTATTGTAGATTAGTAAAGATTTATAATAACTTATTTTTCAAGTTCCTTTGTTACAATATGAAGTCTGCTATACAATCATGAACATTTAAGAAAAAATAAGTTACAAAAATTGTCCACACACTGTCCATAGCAATTTTCCATTTGTAATGCTAGCAAATTACCCAAATTGCACATGCACAGTTTTATATAAAATTGAATGCCATTACTAAATCCTCCCACACAACTACTGTATTCTCTAAGAAGGACCAGACAGAATCATTATGTTTTGTTCTTTCCATGGCCTTAAGATTTAATGCAAAAAAATATAATGTAATTACATAAATGGACCCCCACTTAAAGTTGATATAGTCGTTAAAGGTAGACAGTTACAAAGATAATTAACAGTCCTTTGATCATCAAGTATCAGTTACAGTTATGTGACCTTTTCTCACTGCCCACTTAATTATCAAAAGTAAATCCCACAACCCAAAGAGATCTTACTAACCCCATAGATGGGTTCACATTATATTACCCCAGGGATTAATAGTATGACCTTCAGAGGTATTGCAAGATAGGGGTGAATGGGATGGTAGTCCAGGGTGTAAGTAGTTAGGTGGCATGACTGGAGGGCTTATTGATGTACGAATCACTCCCTGATTAGAAGAAAAAACATTTTCTGTATGAATTTAAGCAACTGAGACTATGGTTCTGTGGCTGTTTAAATGTACAAATGGCATTTAGAATCTGAATGTGGGAAAGATCTCTAAGTATAGATTTTTCACTTGATCTGATTCAGTGATAGTTAACAAAGCTGTACTGCATTCATTTATTTCCTTGATTGAATACTGCTGGTCTTTGTCTGCATTTTTTTTCTCAAGGTTAGTGCAGCACTTGAGCTCAAAGCCAGCTGGTTTCACAGTGGGGGTTGCTTTACATTCTGTGAAGCCAGCCCATCCAAAGTGTGAACTACAGGGCAAACAGCCTTTTTGTGTTTATCTGATTGGCAGAGGATCTAACTTTTCTTTTATACTACTGGTATAAAGAGTTATATTTTTGTGAGACTGTGCTCAGTATCAGAGCTGCTTCCTTGCAGCTGTCTGTGATTGATTCTATAACCAACTGGATATGAAAACCTGACATAAATATACTTTTTTGCACTTGATCTGTTTCAGCGATAGTTAACAAAACTGTACTGTATTTATTTATTTGCTTGATTGAATATTGCTGGTATCCGTCTGCATTTTGTTTTCCCAGCCTGCTGCCAAAGTGTTGTTGTATTATTTTTAGAATTACCCCCTCCCCACTGTAAATTTGATTTTTGACACTCCTCTCAGTCCCATCTCATTTGCTCACTCTAATGAGTACAGTGAGATCATTTGGGAAGGATTACCCCCTTGCTTATTTGATTTTGGACACTCCTCCCAGTCTCATCTCATCAGCTCATTCTACTGTGTATAGAGAGAACATTTGAGAAGTCCAACCCTCTTAGTTTCTTAATCTTGAATTATCTTCTCTTTCCTCCCTCTCCACTTAAAAAAATACACTTTATTCACCTGCTTGTACTGTAATTGTGTTTTCCCTATTTTACTCTCTTATTTTGCTTTGCTGCTTGCTCTTAAGTGTTCAAGTACTTTTACTCTGCTGCATTTATTACTGCTTTTTAGTAGTCTGATTAAATTTGTCTGTTATTTTAAGCCTCTTAGTTTTGCTTTTAGCATTTGGGCTTCAGACCAGTTATTTTACACTGAAGAAGGTTTTTGTGGTCTACAATCTTGTGGACAGAAAAAAACACACTGAACAACTGGAGAAACGATCACCATCCACTTTTACTGTGTTCCTAGTACTTCGGCATCAAGCCTTCCAGGGAAAAATCATGCACAAGGACGGCGCGCTTTATATACATTTTACTACATTCATTATTCAATTCAATTATACAATAATTGATCAATTAATCAGTGAGTCAAGATAGTTAAAATCTAAAGTGCATCCTGAACAATAAAGTGCTTCAGAAACATTTAAAGTGCATCGAAACATATAAAGTGCAACCCCTTACATTCCTATTGCATTTAACATTATAATTTAAGAAGTGCATACAAAAGCACGTCTGCATCGGTAGATTAACAAACACTAAAACATTTTACCCTACAATGGTTGATCAATTAATCAGTGAGTCAACAATATTTGAAGTGCATCCTGAGCAATTAAAATGATTCAGAAACATTTAAAGTGCATCAAAAAATTTTTAAATTACAAGTTCATACAAAAGCACTTATACATCTCTAGTTAACAAATACTAAAAATATTTTGGCCTACAATGGTTGATCAATTAATCATTAAGTCAAGAAAATGTAAATCTAAAGTGCATCCTAAGCAATTAAAGTGCTTCAGAAACATTTAAGGTGCATCAAAAAACTTTTAAAATGCAACCCCTTACATTCTTATTGCATTTAACTTAATTTAAGAAGTTCATGCCAATGCACCTATACATCTTCAGATTAACAAATGCTTAAATATTTTACCCTATACATATAAATCATTCATCCTATATGTCTATGCATTAATAAAATAATGCATACTGAAACATTTCATCCTATACATGTAAATATAACTCCATATTAAGCCCATGGGGCCACAAAGTTCCAAAATTAATAATATATCTACTTTCCATCCTTAACAAAATGCACCCATATTCCATGCCTTGTACTGTATAAGGTTTGTTTAAAACAGAAAAAAAATAAACTGCTAGTGTTACCATTGTGAACAGCGTGGAAATGCTGGGCCACAGGATTATTAAGCCTAACATGCCTCACATCCCCCAAATGCTCCATAATTCTTCTTTTCACCATTCTTCTGGTTTAGCCTATATACCACTTTGCAGGTAGACAATCACATCCAATGGCATAAACAACCCCACTGGTACTGTAATTGTAAGATCCCAGGGAGATGAACTTCTTTCCATTAATCAAAGTACCTGAAATGTTCTACAGTTTTGTGGACAAACCCTTAACAAAACCCTCTCTCCATAAGTCCACCCAAGTTTTCAGAACACTATGTCTGGGTAATTCCCAACAGTTTCTCCTGCCAGCTTGGTCAACAAGGGCATACTGAGACAGTGTAGCAACTGCCTCATGTTCACTGACAGCCTTCTTCTCCTAGCATGTAATTCTTCTGCTTGCGAGAAATGCATCTACATCAGTAACCTGGAATCCATGCTCTTTCATGCCATAGTCAGTACTCTGACAAAGAGGAGATTGTCAGCACAAACACCACACTTCCCACATCACATAGCCAAGCACAACACACAGCCACCTATGCAGAGGTCCTCAATAAAAACTTACTTAAACAGCAGAGACCTCCAAAACACACTCACAAACATTCCACACTCAACACCAAACACATCATACACAGCAGACAGCATATCAGTATCTCACAAACACAGCCCATAAGGCATAACAATAAACCAACACAGCCCATAAGGCATAACAATACACCAAACATACTAGTCATTAGCAACTCAATTGTGAGACACACCAATGTCCCCCTCACCAGGCTCGACATGTAGAAGGTCACAGCCAGTTGTCTGTCAGGTGCTAGAATCCGTCCCATCACACATGCATTTAAGCCTCTCCACAACAGGTACAAGTATGACTCTGTCATTGTCCATGTTGGTGTAAATGACTTGATATGTACCTCTCTGGACTATATGAAGAGAGATATAATTGAACTCTCAGAGTATGTGTTCCAGACAGGTATGACCCCAGCCCTAAGCAGCATCCTACCATCACCAAGAATGATACCACAATACCAACAAAAAAATAACTGACTTTAACAATTTGCATAGTTTCTGGTGTCATTCCAGGGGGATCCAGTATCTGCCTGGGATGACATGGCTGACAGGCCTCAATGCTTTGCCAGAGATGGCCTCCACCTATCACTCCTTGGATTCCGGATTCTGGCCAAGGCTTTTGCCTCCCCCATTGTGCCTTTTTAGGCAATGTCCCAAAGTCAAATCTTCCAGCATAAAAGATCTGTAAAAAAGCAAATTGAAGGTCATGCTGCTTAATGCTAGGAGCCTTAACCTGAAAATGCACTTTCCGGAGGCTTTCCTCACACTGGAAGTTGCCAACATCTGTGCAGTCACGGAAACTTAGTTCAAAGCTGCAGAGAGCACCCCTGCCTTACCAGACTATACCTCATTCCACACATTCCGACCCCAAAATGAGATCAGGAAGACTAAGTGTGATGGAGTCTCTATCTTCAGTAAAGAGAAGCACACCTCCAGACTGGTTTGCCAGCATGATGCACTAGAACTACTCCAGGTGCAACTGACAGTTGGCAAGACACCCAACCAAGTTATAGCCAGCTATAGACCCCCTTCATGACTCATAACACCCACTCCTCCTACCTGGACCTACCTGACTCCATCAAGGTACCCCCTAACACCCTGATCATTGGTGACTTCAACTACCCCACCACAGACTGGGTGAACTATTTCTGGACTAATGCACTCACCCAATGATTCCTTGACTTCATAAATTCTAACACACTAGACCAGCTTGTTTCATCTTCCACAATGGGAGATAACACTCCGGACTTAGTTCTCTCCAACATGGGCGACTGCTGCACCACTCCCATAGTAAGTTTTTCCCCTGGAGAGATCAGATCATCGGCCTGTCTCATTCTAAGTTTCTGTCATGTCCAATACCCCCCACCCCCAGCCATAACCAGGCTTAAAAAACTTCTCAAAAGCTGACGACAACCTCCTAAGGGAGGGTATCAGTAGCTTCACATCACCGACCCCCTCAGAGGATGCAGACGACTATGCTAAACAGTACACCAATGCAGTATACAAGCACCCGTACAACTGCATGGATTCAGCGATACCCAACAGAACTACAACCTGCTCCTCAAGGAAACACAAACCTAACTGGCGGACATCCTCTATCAACAGGCTTTACAACAAAAGGAAGAAACTGTTGTCCAAGGGTAAAAAGGCACAAATTCCCAATTGGAGAAACTCCCTCATTAGCCCCAATAAGCAAATTAGATCACCAGTGAAAACCTCCAGAGCCAGTTATGAATTGAAACTAGCCTCTGATACAAAGGGAAACCACAAAGCCTTCTTCAGTTACGTCAACAACCTCTATGGCAAATTCCAGGTTTGTTCCCAATTAGCACTTAACAGCACCACTTACACTGATCCTGCTTGACTTAGCCAACCTGCTAGCAGATAGGTTCAGCACAAACATCACCCCCCCCCCCAAAGGCCCATTCAACATCCCTGATACTCGTCCCACACCTCATATCTACATAGATTAAATGTTAAAGGCCCTATCCAAGGCAAAGAACACAGCTTCCATGGGACCTGATAGTATCCCAGTCTGTACTCTGCACCATCTCCAGCAAGAGCTAGCTTTGCCATTGAACACCCTATCCAACCACAGTCTAAGTACAGGCTTCATTCCAGCAGAGTGGAGAACTGCCATTGTCATCCTCTTGCACAAAGGCGGTGCTACTACTGACCCTGGAAACTATCGCTCCATTGGCTTGACAAGTCTGATCTGTAAAGCCATGGGGCATATTATTATGGATCTCATAAACAAGGTCACAGGCAATCTGCAAGCACTTGACCCCACGCAGTTCAGATTTGTCAAGGGCAGAGCTTGTCTGTTGAACCTGGTTGACTTCTTTGAGATTGTCACCCAGGCCCTGGATGAGAGAAATCAGTACATACAGCTTACCTTGATTTGGTCAAATGCTTTGGCACAATCCCCCACTTGGGCATCATTGAAAAGCTAACACAACTTGCCGTAAATCCCGATCTCATCAGCAGGGTAGCCAACTGGCTCACCGATAGGACCCACAAGGTCAAAATAGGTGGCTAGGTGCCTCCACCTCCAATAGCAGACCTAAGAGATCTGTCCTGGGACCCCTACTGTTTGTCACCTTCTTCTCAGAGGTCCAGGCAAAGACAAAAGGGCTGTGGCTGACCAAATCTGTGGCTGACTGTAAGTTGGGTGCTTTCATTGACTCCCCAAATTATGTTAACTTACTACAGGAGGGTCTCACAACAACAAATGACTAGTGCCAAAGTCATGACCTTAAGTTAAATGCAAAAAATTATATTATCATACCATTCAGTAAAAACACGCCCCCTACTGATTACCACATCAACAGCAACCCCCTAAGCACACAACCCTTGGTGTGAGACCTGGATACACAGGTTGACAACAATCTCACATTCAACCATCATGTAGCAGCAGTGGTCAGAAAAGCCTTTTACTTGGTTCATCTCATAATTAAAGGGATTGCATCCAAAAAAAGGAGGTTATTACCTCTGTACTCCTCCCTCATTAGGCCAATAATTGAGTATAATGCCCCATTTGGTAGGTTCCTCTCAAAATACCTGCACCAGCTGGAAAGGCCACATATAATCCATGGCCTCCAACATCTGTCCAATGCGGACAGGCTCACATCACTATCACTCTAGTCTGTGTCATACAGATTTCTCAGAGGTGATCTGTGTCTCACCTACACGGCAATCTTGGACCCTACCCTACTAGAGATGCTCCATATCTATAAGTCTAACTCCTCACGCATTACCCACTTAAAAGGCCTAAATCTAATATGCGGCACTAACAAAACCTGCTGGAGAGACAGGTTTGTCTCCCAGAGGCTGCCCTGTCTATGGAACAGACTTCCCATACATGTCAAACAGAGTACCTCTCTGACTCTCTTCCAGCACAACCTTGATGAGTGGATGGGAAACCACAAATTTGTCCAAGGGGTTCCACCTGTGTCCCTCACTGACAGGGATGACATGTGCTGACTGAGGTTTCTTTTTTGGAGATAAACTCTTGGCTAGGCTTGTAAGGGCCCTGGGGGCATTAGCCTAGTAACCTCCTATGATCCTACGTATATAATAGCAGTTTAAGATATTCACAGTCTGACTTCTGCAAAACTAATTGTACTTTCATACAATCTAACAAAGAGATCAGCTATTTGCTACATTGTAAAAATTAAAGTTATTTAATTTTATGGATAGTGTATACAGAATAGGATGGTTGTATTGTTACAGTCCTTTTTTTTTTTTTTTTTGCATTTTTTGGTCCTCAACCTTTGTTGAAGTCTTTTAAACTTGTTTTTAGTCCTCATCTTTGTTTGGGGAAATCACAAGTTGGGGGAACTGCAGATAGCAGTAAGTGACCTACTACAGCTACTTGCTCTTGTCTGTAAGGCAGGTAAACCTTATAGTGATACTTCCTAAGGTGCATGCTATATATGTTTGGTCAAATAATTTCCAAGTACTAACCTTTGAAGCTATGAACATATACGCTGACTGGGTGAGACTGAGACAGGAATTGTAAACTGTGTACTCAAAATCAGAAGAAGGCAAAAACTAAACAATAGCACAGTGACAAGTTTCTTTCCTGTAATAACATTCTTTTATCTCTGATATGAATGCCTTCTTGTTGGGATATATCTCAACATCTAAGGGAATTTTTACAAAGTTGACAAATCACCATGGGAAATTTAACATTATCAAACCCTTTGTGTGTGTTATTAGAAATATGGATAAGCTATCCAGTGGATCACCTAAAGTCACATAAGGCATATCTCCACGTGATAGTGCCTGATGAAAGAGAAAACTGGGAGTTATAAGAGCTTATGTATAAATAATGGCTGAATAGCAGTGACATAATGACAATGATGAAAAATAATGGAATGATTAAACTGTAGCCAATATGAAATCTTTCGGTTACAAGCAGCAATGGATTTTACTATGGTATCTGAAGTGAATTTGGAAAGTTTTTTATAGGCATTATCAGTCTTTTTTGGGTTATTTAATAAAGGAGTCTGTCAATAAGAGGAAAACAGAAGAAGAAAAGATATGGGTGTAGCAACACATGCTTTTATCTGAAAGGAAGGGTCTGGCCTTGTATAACACATCAACTTTTATGTTACTTTAACTGACAGCATTTTCATGTGTGCATCAAACATCAAGTACTTGCCACGGTCAAAGCCAAGAAGCTTTGTTTTGGAAACTCCCTCAATAACAGTGGAGTCACAGAAAATCATGACAATTTTTGTGTGATCTGAGAGTAGGACAGAACTGGGAGATGGATTTTAGAGAGTGGGAAAAGGAAATACGTTATTTTCTTCACTGCTCTGTGATTTGAGAGTTAGTATATATAAAAATGGTGGGTGGAAGGGAGATTCAACCTTCCAAACAAGGTTTTCACTGTGGAATGTTAGACTAGCACCTCAGAATGAATTAAAAATGTCTTGCAGAAATGTTGTGTATCTTATTAGAAGTGCTACAGAAGGAAACAATTTATTTATGCTTGTCAACAGGTAGTGAAGAGCAAGGGAATAAACATAGATCATCTATGAAAGTTCAGAAGTGATGAAGCTAGTGGGATGCTATAGCAAGGTGCAGGAACAGGCAGAAGAATGTTTGAAAGTGTCCTGATGAAATGTAATGCACTTTATTACACACATTCTGAGGTTCATCTCTATGGTACAGAAGAGCTAGGGAAGCAAAAAGTAAGTTCTTCCTATTTATTATTCTTGATGGAAATAGTATATTGTTCATCAGACCACATGCTGGAAAACTTATGCACTGGCAACAACATGTTGCATTTTAGGTGCACAGTTAACAGAACTGTGTTGATCATATAGAGTTCAGAGGTGTCTGATGTCTCCACTGTAAGACAAACTCAAAGTTAGCATATTTAAAGTTACAAGAGTGGAGACACAGCCATCATTGTGGGGTTTTCATGGGCAACATTGTGTTTCTATATTTTTATGGAAAGTTGATGGTGTAAGTATTAGAGTTTGATGAACAAGTATTTGAATAACTAGGATTCAGTAATACTGCTATCAATCACTTGTCATATAACCCTTGCCCCTGAGACCCAAGTTATGAAAGAAAAGAGTCCATGGACTAGCCATCTTTACAGATCAACAAAAATGTCATCACTAAATAGCACCATTATACCCACTACTGGATCTAGTTAATAACCAAGGTGACCACATTTCACTACTCAAACAAGCACATTAACCTCACTCTAATCACTAATCCCAGTCCAAAATTATGTAAAAATAGTAATATTAAGCAATCTTTCCATAAAACATATAGAAACTATGCCTACAGCATATCCCACTACACACACACAGAAAACAGAGGGTCAGGCAGAAATTACAGACTAAAATCGCTAACGTAACAACAACAACAACAATAATAATAATAATACAAAGAAGTTATGTCTTACCATAACATTCCATCTGTGTTTTCGATCTTCACATATCCTTGACAGTGGGTTCAGTTCCAAACCTTGAAACCGACTCAGCCATTATGCCAGCTCGAGCCTTCCAAAAACTCTCGAGCTCAGCTCTACCCACAATGCTCCTCACCAAATTACCTCAGATCAAGTTTTCATAAAACAGTGACAGACAACTACCATATAAAAAGAGAGAGCTGATCTGAATCCATTGAAGAGGACCTATATCGAAGTCCAATCCACCATAAAAATTAGGGGACAGGGAGAAGAAGGGTGAGTGTGCCAAGGATATGTGAAGATTGACAACTCAGACTGCAACTGAAGGGGGCGATAAAGAGGGGAAATGGACCAATCCAAAGTTTTATTCTAACTAAGTGCACTATTTAAATGCATTTTTACTGGTTTGGTAACTTGTCTGAGGAAGTTTCGTAATTTCACAGGACAAAAAGCAGTTTAGTGTGTTGCTTTACAACATTAAAACTTTCCTAATTTTACAAGGATGTGGCTCGTTTCCATTTGTGGGAGTCTTGTTGCCATTTTTTGAGTTTGTTTTTATTATTTTTGACAACTCAGATGGAATGTTATGGAAAGACATAACTTCTTTATCTGATGTTGTCAATCTTCACATAGTCCTTGACAGTGGGACAGAATCTCCACCTACCTGAATCTTGGGAGGTCTCACAGAAGAATATTTCTGAGGACCATTGAGCTGAAGGAAGCCCTTCCCCTAGAGACCAGATCCAATTTGTAATGAGTAATAAAGGTATGTGGAGAAGCCCATGTAGCCATTGTGCAAATATCATCTAAAGAAACCCTGGAATGAAAAATTGCAGATGCGGCTACTGCTCTGTTGAAGTGTGCCTTAACAGGCCTTTGTAGCAGTACATTCCTCTTGTTATAGACAAAGATAATATAGTCCTTTAGTCACTTAGCCAGAGTAACTTTGGAAACTGGTTTCCCTCTTGCCAATGAAGAAAAGAAAACAAACAATTGATCTGACTTTCTGAATTCTTTTGTCCTGTGCAAACAGAAACAGAGTTGTCTATGAACATCCAATAAATGAAGGTAATATTTGGCTTTGTTAGGAAAATTTGGGAAGAAGACTGGAAGACGTATAATCTAGTTCAGATAGGTTTTGGAAACTACTTTAGGTAGAAAAGAAGGGTTAGTTCTCAAAGAAACCCTGTCTTTATGAAAGATTATATAAGGAAGTTTACAGGATAAAACTTAAATATGTCTCTGAAATTCTCCTAGCTGAGGTGATAGCCACCAGAAATAAGGTTTTCCAAGACATGAATTTTAGATCACATTTGTCTGAAGGTTCAAAAAGGGGATAAACTAGAAATTGAAGAACTAAATTTTGGTGCCAAGGTGCAGATGATTCCTTATACGGAGGACTAAGCATCACAGATCCCTTCAAAAAGGCTTTGCAAAGCTTGTGGGACATTAAGTCATTCAGACCCAAGTGAAAATTGGAGATTGCAGCTAGATGCACCTAAATGGAAGAACGTTAATGACTGGAGTCGAATATGGGTCAGAATTAGACTTATTCATCCACACAGAAAATTTGTGCCATTTGCTGAGGTATAACTTTCCTGTCGAGAGTTTGTGACTAGCCAGAACACTTCTTTGAACTGGTGTGCTAAGAGAGGACTGCCTAACAATCATGGGAACTGAAGAAGCCACACAGTGAACTTGAGGTTCTGTAGATTCGGGTGAACCAATCTGTCCGGATAGTATAGTAGGTCTGGAGTTGGATCCAAACTCCAAGTGTTGAGACCAGGATGGGGCAATGAGGATGGTCTTGTTCTTTGACCTGATGGCATTCATTAGAAATTGGGATATAAGAGGAATAAGGGGAAATGCATGTAGTAGACCGGGCGGCCAATCATGTAGAAGATCATCTCTTGGTGACTCCCCCAGAGGGGAGATCAGAGCGAAGTAGCTGCTGCACTTGTTGTTCAGAGGGGATGTGAATAGGTCACAGCAAGGCTGGCCCCAGTAGCAAAATATCTTTTCCGCCACTGACGGGTTGAGAGACCACTTGTGAGGCATTAGAATACATCTGCTCAATATGTCCTCAATCATGTTGGTGCTCCCCGGGATGTGTGTTGCAATGCGAAAGCAGTCAGATGAAATTGCCCATTGCCAAACTCTGAGGGCTTCTTGACAAAGGCAGTAGGACCTGGTTCCACTTGTTTGTTGATGTACCAGACTACAGCCATTTTGTCTGTTTGAATTGGAATCATTCCAAAGGGAAGGTTTGGGTGAAATGCTTGCAATGCTAAACAGCACTGCCCTCATCTCTAGAACATTGATATGCAAATTGGCCTCCAAATGGGATCAAGTGCCTTCGACTATTTTCCCCAGATAATGCCCCCCACCCCATCCGGGATGTATCCGTGGACACTATCGCTTGAGGTTGGGAGGGAAGGAAGGAAAAGATCCATCAAGATCTCATTGGAATGAAGCCACCATTGTAAGTCCTGCTTGTATCAGTTGGTAATGATGATCAAGTGAGACATTGGCTGGTCTAACATGGACCACTGTGAGGCTAGAAGCCACTGAAGGATTCACATGTGATATTTCGCTAATGACACTAAAGTGATTGAAGCTGCCATTGACATGAGAGCTTGAAGGAGGAGCCTTACTGGTACTTTGTTGCTGCAAACAATCTGGCCAACTTGTTTTTTTATTCTCTGTAGTCTTTCTATGGGCAGGGATGTGACAATCGTGATTGTGTTGAGACGTGCTCCAATAAACTCTAACTGTTGATATGGCTCCAACTTGAACTTTTCGTAATTTACAGTACTGCCTAGAGAGAGAAAGATGTCTTACAAGGAAGATTAATGAAATTTAAACCTATTTTAGGCTGTACGGAAGAAAGTACAGGACAAGGTAAAGTAGAAGAGAATTTTAGTAGGGCCTTAGTAATAGAATATAATGCTTGTTCCAGTTTAATTAGGGGGATCACTGACAAGGAATTGAATAGATTCACTGACAAGGAATTGAATAGATTCACTGCCATTACAGACTTAGATAAGATAACTAAGGAAAGGTTGAAAGTAGTATACAAAAATTCTTATACCCTGAAAAATTTGCTAGAAAAGAATTATGTCTCTGACTCTTCAAATAATAAAAGAAGAAATGGAACTTTCAAATGTGGACATTGTTCACAGTGCCCCTACATTGTTAATACAGAAACTATTCACTTAGAAAGTAGGAATATGGTAATAGAAGGGAAAGAATTTAACAACTGTGACAGTAGTGGTTTAGTTTACTTGGCAAAATGTCAAGCTTGCCAAGCATTCTATGTAGGAAAGACAGAGCGTAAATTAAGAAGAAGAATTTATGAGCATGTATATGACATACAAAATAATAAAAAAACTAACACTCTATATAAACATAAACATGACTGTGAAGATGCCCACTTTTTCTTCTTTGTATTGGAAAGGGTAAAAATTGATGGAAGGGGATGCTTATGGGAGGAAATAATTGAGTATAGAGAGCTCTGGTGGCAGGTAACTTTACAGGCTAATAAGTGGCCAGGGTTGAATGATTGTATTTCCATAGCCCCCCTTCTCAAACTTAGAGCTGCAAAATTATAAGCTACAGTGTAGCAAACAACCTGGACCCTTGAATTATACTCTTTCAAAAGAAATGAGGTTTTATGCATTTGTTCTCTGTGTTTTTTAAAATGTTTTAACATAATCCTTTTAAAATGGTTTAAAATATTATTTATGGTCTTAATCCATCGCTCATTTATCTCTTATTTCAATAAGAGCAAACATCATTATTGAATTTAAAAAAAAATGTGTTTTATTTATTAATAAAATGTTCAGATTTTTATAGTGTAATTTTATAGGTGACCACAAGATGGTGAAATAAATCAACAGAATGATTTTTCTTTCCTTTATATGGAATAGCTTATATTATAGCAATAACCCACGCCTGGGTGTGGGTAATGCTGGATTTACCCACAGTTGGTGTGGTTTGGTCACGAGGGCGAAGCCCGAGTGGCCGAACAAAGCCAACCCTGGGTAAATCCAGCATTACCCACACCCAGAAGTGAGTTATTATTATTAATGACATTATTTAAGAAAAAAAATAATTACTTTTCTTAAATAATGGCATTGTATAATGCCGCCTTGCTGCCCTTCCGCAGCTGTCTGGTATTCCGCGACAGTTCTGATGTACTGTGCATGCGTATGCCTACGCAGTACATCAGAGCTGTGGGCAAAAGCAACAGAGAAAGCAAGATCTCCGTTGCTTTTTACAAACTGTTTTGCTATGTTAAATGGGTTTAACACAGCGAGACATCTTTAAAAAAAGCAACGGAGAATCTCCGTTGCTTTTTTTAAAGCTGTCTCGCTGTGTTAAACCCATTTAATATAGCGAGACAGTTTTGAAAAAAGCAACGAAGAAAGCAAGATCTACGTTGCTTTTTATAAACTGTCTCGCTATATTAAAGGAGTTTAACACAGTGAGACAGCTTTAAAAAAAGCAACAGAGAATCTCCGTTGCTTTTTTTAAAGCTGTCTCACTGTGTAAAACTCGTTTAACATAGCGAGACAGAGTGAAGCAATGGAGATCTTGCGTTCTCCGTTGCTGTAAAAAAAAGAGTTATAGTAATGGAAAAAGTCCGGGAGACCGGACCTTTTTCCATTACTATAACTCTGATTTACAATGTGCACAGTGACCAATCAGCGTGCACGTTTTTGAATATTAATGGGCGGTCATTGTATAATGCCCAATAACATATGTTTTATATTCCAACATATTTATTATTTTAACTGTATTTTAAATTACGTATTGAGTGCTTTTTTAAGTAGAGGAATTTTGTCAAAAGGATTTTATTATAGAAAGTATATTTTATGGAATTATTAAAGGTTTTAGGTAAACATCAATTATGTGTATTAAAATGCTTTGTGATAGGTTCTGTCTTAACTGGGATGAATTTTTATAAACGAAAATGTAATTCAGGACATTAATGCAGAGCTTTGTTTTTGTGCTTTGGTTGTGACATTAAAGAAGAGAATTCAACTGTCTGCAGTCTTTGTTGTACGCCTTCCCAGGTCTATTGTTTGTTTTGCAAGTGGTCTTTGTGGACCTAGTGCAATTGTTTTTATATAAAAACCCAATCACATCATCAAAAGTAAGGAAATGCCCACTCAGAGGTGGACTGGAAATGTCTACCATACTGTGTGAAATTAAAATATAATTAATCTGTTTTATACAAGACTATAATTTTATCTAAAGATATTTATACTATTTTGCATCTGCTAACAGGTTTGTCAGTATTTAAGAAAGTGCTGAAATGCTATTTGATTTCTATATGCACTTCAGTCTATTTTATATGATTTATTAAATCACTTGGGTGATTTTTTTAATATGTAACCTGAAATCCTAAAGTGTTAATTCCTAAAGATGCCAAATTTTATAAGTAAAGTAAAGATGAAATGAGATCACATGAAGTGAAAAATGAGCTACAAACCAGAAATTAAGGAAGAAATGTAAATAGTATATAAAACAACTGTTACATTAAAAATTCCTTCTCAGCCCTTCTTTCGGGTAAAATACTATAAGTTGAACTTATTACAAATTAAATACAATGAAAAATAAAAACTATACATACTTGTCCATTGTTGTAACCTAAAACATCCAGTAACTATCTTATCAGCAAGTCCAACAAAGCTCTGCAAAAGCTTTTTTGTGCTGTGAAGCCATACTCTTTACTCATGAGTACAACTGCAGGCAATGCCTAGTCTCCAAGCCCCAAAATATGACCATTATCACTGATATATCCTGTTGCAGGCCCAGATATGAAAGGGGAAACTACTCTCCCCATGATCCCACTCCCTTCCAAACTCCTAATCCCACCACACATGAGCAAGAAAGATTAAAGAAAAGGAAAATCTCCATTCAAAATTAAAATAGCATAAAAGCCATCTAAAAATAGGCATGACATACTTTAATATATTAATAAATTTACAGTTTCCTTTTTTTTAACCATATGGACTTTTATTGCAAGAACATCAAGCCTTGTTTTTAACAACAACAACAACAAAACCATCACAATTTTGTAACAAATAGCTTATATATGACCACTAATACCAAAATGTACTATCTTCTCAACATATTACATCTTCATAGGGTAATGACACTTCTAATTAACTGGCTAAGAAAGCTAAAACACAGAACTATCCCAATTGTTAAAATAACAATAATACATGTTATAATTAGTAGTAGAAAAAAAGGGGAAAACAATATTACAACTATCTATAGGCAAAAACATTTCAACTTTATATGTTCAACAAACACACACACACACACACACACACACACACGCACGCACGCACACACGCACGCACACACACACACACACACACACACACACACACACACACACACACACACACACACACACACACACAATCAAAGCTAATAAAACCAGTGATATGTAAATATATCTGTGAAAACTAATGTAGCTTGTTACTCCTGGCCAATGCATATAGGAAGACCACTCAACATGAGTTCCAATCTAAAGTACCTGTGTTTAAAGGGTACCAAGATGTAAACCTATTTACAAAATGTTGAAATTGGTTTAGCCATTGAGGGGGAATATTTTTTCCAATTTTTAAATGTAAATCTCATAAAAGCAATGTTTACAAGTCCTAGCCATTTAAGTAGAGGCAGGGTGATGACAGTTTCACCTGGAGTTGATTCCAAAGAGTCAGAATTCTGGATTTCTTTGGTCTGATTGCCTACTGACTAGCCTTGATGATAGCCTGCCACATGAGTGCTATTCAGGGCCAGGTCCAGATCATGTGGAAATAAATGGAATGTGTTAGCACTTTCTTATCAAATAATACATACTTATTCATAGTGACTCTTTAATGAATATGAACACTAAAAGTAGTTTTGTGGCTAAAGAAATAAATATCTACTGTAATTGTTAATGGGCTGTCATCTAGGAAAAGCTGTGCAGTAATGAAAGTACGAAAAATGTAACTGCATTTGTATGAGAAAATACTGACCCCAAGTGATAAGTGCAAATGGAAGATAATATTAAAAGACTCATTTGAATTTAGCATCTCACTTTTAATACTCCAGCTAAACAAGGTTTTCAGTGAGGCCAGAGGCCTATCTGCTGAAAGATTAAGTTGCCACTGAAATTCACAAAACTGTAAGAGACAATTATAATCTCCACATGTTTGATCTTGTTTGACAGAATCTAATACAGCAAACAATAATTTTCTTAAAATTGTGACAAAGTAAACCATATTTATATAAAATATTTTATTTTTATTCTTTATAGCATAAATATGCTCATAAATCATTATTGTCAACTTTCTGTTGGTCTTTTCAACATAAAATCAAAATTAGTATGTGGCTAAGTCAAGAATTCCACTCCGATTACAATAATAATGACTATTCCCTGTAATGGTCTTGTTCAGGTGGTTCAACAGCATGCAAGGATTGTAGATTCTGAAACTATTTTATTTATTTATTTTTATTTATTTTACATTTGTTGACCGGGAAAGTCCGACTGGGTATATGCCCATTTTCAGCAGAGGCCTGGGGAGAAAAGCTCCATATATTCAGACATATGAGATTTACATAATATAAGAGTACAATCTAGCATATCAGAAGAAAAAATAAACAGTATAATTATAGTAAAGACACAGTTCAACAAAAGAAATGACCTATATGTCAGAGTATAATATCACAAGGAAGGCTCCATATATTCAGACAAGCAAAATTTCACACAATATAAGAGCATAATCTAGCATTTCAGAGGAAATAAAAACCAGCGTATTTATAGCAAAGACACAGTCTGACAGGTAATGACATATGTCAGAGTATAATAACAATATAATGTACAAGACATTTGCCTAGTAGTATTAATTTCTCACATAGAGAAAAGAGTAAACATCGTACTGCAATCATCTGCTAGTTAAAGGATATGAAATAGTAATGAAATACTGATAACCTGTTGACAGCTAATAGCAGAGCTGGCAGCTAACTAGTGGTACAGGAGAAAGGGGGGTTAGTTGGGATATGGACAAGGACATAGCCAGTGAAATTTTAGGTGTGCTTTAAGAGCATTTTTGAAGAGACTGCTGGAAGGGGGGGTAGTTATGGCAGTGGGAAGTGAGTTCCAGATTTTGGATATGGAGTAGGAGAATAGCGCTTCCCCTGCAGAGTTGTTGGGTTTGGTGATTTGGAGTAGATTTTTTTGCAGGAGCGAAGGGGTCTGGAGCATTGGTAGGGTTGGAGAAGTGTATGAAGTGAGGAAATTTTAAGAGGGTGGTTTACAAGTTTATGAGCAAAGGCAAATTGGGTTAGGTGTAGGAGTTGAGGGAGCTCAAGCCAGTCTAGGTTTCTAAGGGAGACGCAATGGTGACTGCAGTGGGAGTCCTCTGATGCAAATTTTGCAATTTTATTGTAGCAGGCTTCGAGTTTCTTTAGGTCTGATTGTCAAATATTTGTGAGTATGGGTGATGCATAGAGTAGGGTTGAGATTAGTTGGAAAGTTGCGGTAGAGATTCTGTCTGGTTTAGTTAGGTATTGCTGGTTTCTATACAAGGCACCCAGTTTTTTGTGGACTTTTTTTATTGTGAGTGATATGTGAGTGTCACATTTGAGTTTGTTGTCAATCTGTACACCAAGTAGCTTAGTGTGGGCTGTTGGTGAGATGGAAGTGTTGTCTTTGGCAGGTATGTTCGGGGTAGATTTTGAGGGTTGAAAGATGAGGAGTTTGGTCTTATTTGGGTTGAGGAGAAGTTGAGCATTTAATAGCCAACTTTTACAGAAGAAAAAGATGCTTGAGTGATCTGTTGTAGTTCTGTTACAGTTGGAGCTGAGTAGATGAGAGTGGAGTCATCTGCATACTGTATGACGGAGGCATGTGTGATGGCGGTGTGCAGGTCATTGGTAAAAATGGAGAAAAGCAAGGGGCCAAGGATGGAGCCTTGGGGAACTCTGAGAGTAACATGAAGGCAAGGGGATAGATCGCTGTGCCAGACAACTGACTGCTGATGGCCGTGTAGATAGCTGTGGAACCAGTTGATGGCAGGTATGGAAAAGGAGAGGTTGGAGAGTGCAGAGAGTAGAAGATCATGTGATACAATATCAAAAGCCTTCGACAGGTCAAGAAATACAGCAGAGGAGAAAAGGCCATTGTTTTTATGTTGGAGAATGGTGTCAGTGAAGGAGAGCAGAGCAGTTGTGGTGTTATCGTGTGGTCTGAAACCATGCTGTTTGTAGGAGAGGAGATTGTTGTCTAGGAGATAATTGGAGATCTGTGAGTTGATACATTTTTCGAGTATCTTGGAGACAGGTGAGAGGATGGCAATGGGGTGGTAGTTGGAGATGTCTGTTGAGGGGCCACCTTTGTGTAGGGGTATGATGTAGGATATTTTTGATAAGGTTGGCACATAGGACTCAGATATGGAGCAGTTGATTAATATGGAGATGGGATAAGCTAAAACATCAGCTGCTATTTTTAGGTATTCTGTGGGGAGGTTGTCAGCTGCTAGTCTTGTGGGTTTAAGTTTTGTCAGTAGTTTTTTTTTTATGTTGGAGGTGGGTACTGTGGAAAGGAAGAAGGGAGGGAGGGGTGGAGTTGGTTTGGGTGTGGGGGCTGTTGATGTAGGGAAGTGTTTTTTAGTTAGGGATAGAACGGTCTCTGTAAAATGTTTGTTGAAAGAGTCAGCTATGCTACAGGTGGAGAGAGGGGTGGTTGTTGGGGGGGGGGGGTTACCTTCCCTGGGCAGAGGATAGAGTTAATTGTGGACCAGAATTGCTTTGGGTTGTTTTGGAAAGAGTTTAGGGATGTCTGATAGAAAAGGGCTTTGTCTGCTTTTACTTGCTTTTTGACTTTGTAGTTCAAGGAATAGTTGCCTATCTGAGGGGGTTTTGGTTGTGCGCCATTGTTCCCATATTTTATCCCTGGATTTCGTAAGGTCTTTGGTGTTTTTTTGTAGCCAGAGTTTTTTTTTAGTTTCGATTTTGGTGCATCTTTGGGGGGCATGGGAGTTAAGGATGTTGAGGAAAGTGTTGTTAAAGTAGTGGATTGCTTCATCTAGGTTGAGGTATTTTAGGGGTGACCAGTTTATTTTTTGTAGGGAAGTGGTGAAGGAGCTGGAGTTGAATTTAGCTTTGTAGCGAATGTGTCAGTGGACAATGTGTTTACTGCTATTTATGTGGTGTTTTAGTAGGAAAGTTGGGGAGTGGTCACTTAGGGAGTCAGGTAAGGAGCCCGCCAGGTAAGAGGGAGGAGCTTTGTTGACTAGGGCCCAATCAAGAATGGTGTGATTATTTTTATTTATCCTGGTTGGGGATTGTATAAGCTGTGAGAAGCCATGGAGATCTAGGTGGAGTGCTGGGGGTTTACTACTGCAGGATAGTCAGTTGATGTTAAAGTCACCAAGTATGATGGTTTCTTGGGGTAGGGAGAGATTGGCCCAGTTTAATAGGTTTTCAAGGGGGGTATATTTTGGCCTGGAGGGAAGTAGCAGCATATTAAGTTGATTGCTTTCTTGGGATTTCATTTTAGGGTAGTATAGAGGATTTCTTCCTTGTCAAGCTGGGAAGCTGACTGGGTGAGAATTTGGATACTGAGGTGATGTTTATACATCAGTGCCACTCCTCCTCCTTTTCTGGATATTCTGTCCTTGCGGAGGATGTTATATCCAGGTGGGAATATTTCTTCACTTTTGATGTGAAGTTTAAGCCAAGATTCATTTAGGATAAGGATGTCAGGGGAATACAGGTGCATGTATGCCAAGAGGTTTTGGATTTTGTTACAGATGCTTCTGATGTTAAGAGACATAATGAGGAGGTCTATTGGCTTTTTATTAAGTGTGATTTGGCTGATGGGGAGCTATTTGGAGTGGGGTTTGTGGATAGGTTGGAGAAATTGGGGCCAAGGTTAGGGTGCACATCTCCACTGAGAGTAAGCTTAGAGAGAATGTGGAGGATATGTTTTATATATGCAGTGAAATGCTTGTGGTATTTTAAGAATAATTTGCATTCAGATGAGGTGCGGGCTTGGTAATTAGGTAGGTGTGGTGGAAGGAGGCATTTTGGGGTTGGAGTAGTGAAACTGTGTGGTGGGAATTTGAGAGGGGTAGTTGACAGAGTGCAATGGAAGTGGTTGGGAGAGTTGACTGAAATGTCTTCGTAAGATGTAGTAAATGCTAGAATAGTGCAGCAAAGGATTATAATTGCAGTAGTTAGTGGCATGACTGTGTTAGGATTAGGATGTATGATAAATAGGAAGGAGGAGTAGAGGGGTGGAGATTATGGGAGGTATGAGTTGATTGGTTGGATATTACTGGGAGTAGCATTTTGTTAGATTAAATTTGAGTACAGCTGGGGTGGGAGGAATTTGGGGGTAGGGAAGGGAGTGGAGAGAGCAGAGCGAACGGAGCGGGCTAAAACCTTTGACAAGGATTGCAGGGTAAGTGGTAAATATAGTCTATTTGGGGCTATACTTGATTTCTGTAGCCAAATTCAAACTTTTCTACTGGGAATGACTGTAAAGGAAATTATTAGGCAGTGGGAGAATGGGAGTAAAGGTGGGGATGGCTAAAGACGGTTTCAGGTGGGGACAGCGTTGGTCTGATTGGGTGTGTGCTACCCTACATATAAGGAAAGTTGAACACATACACTGTTCTTTGCAGGGTAATGTTAATGGGAGTAAGTCAGCAGAAACCCAAGATTACCCAAGTAGAAATAAAGATTTAAAGTCCTGCAAGGATAATGTAGGGAGGGGGGGGGTGCCGGTCCTAGAGTGCAAGTCTCAGAATGGTATTGTACAAAGTGTCAGGAATACAAAGATATTTAAATGTAAACCTACACAGGGTGCTTGTAAGACACCAGAAGATAAACTTTTAAAGTATCCTGTTTAACTGAGAGGCAGCTTGCAGATAGGTCCAAAGAACAGGAATCAGCACACTGTTGCAATATAACTCTAAGTAGCTGGTAGGTAGAGTAAACAGGGTGCCTGTAAGACACCAGAAGATACACTTTTAAAGTATCCTGTTTAAATGTTAGGCAGCTTGCAGATAGGTCCAGAGAACAGGAATCAGCACACTGTTGCAGTGTAAATCTAAGTAGCTGGTAGGTAGAGTAAACAGGGTGCTTGTAAGACACCAGAAGATAAACTTTTAAAGTATCCTGTTTAACTGAGAGGCAGCTTGCAGATAAGTCCGGAGAACAGGAATCAGCACACTGTTGCAGTATAACTCTAAGTAGCTAGTAGGTAGAGTAAACAGGGTGCTTGTAAGACACCAGAAGATACATTTTTAAAGTATCCTGTTTAACTGAGAGGCAGCTTGCAGATAGGTCCAGAGAACAGGAATTAGCACACGGTTGCAGTATAACTCTAAGTAGCTGGTAGGTAGACTAAATTTAGAGACATACACACATCTAGGACACCACAGTAGTTAAATCCAGCAGGCATGTAAACAGTAAGGATCATGTGAAAAGGTAACTTTGAGTTTCTCAGCAGTTTGATATCATGGATTGAAACACTATCCCCCACCGACAGGGTTTCAAAAAGTTGTTTAAGGTTAACGCTTTTCTTATTAACAATAATTGGAGCCAGACCTACAACTTTAGACAATTACATTATTAACCATGAACATCTTCCCATTGGTCTTTAATATGTTCTTAATATATAAAACTATCCACTAAAGGGACTAAACAAAAGCATTATTGTAGTTACACCACCAGTCTTTCTGTTCACTACTGTTTTACCTTACTAACACAACAGTGTGGGATACAAGGTATTCCTTTGGTTAGTAACTACATTCTATGAGTCAAATCAAATGTCTTGCTTTCTTGTACCCTTTTCCTACAAGCATCCTAATTTCTCTTTATTTCTGTCAAACAATCACCTAATTGTCAGACATTAAATGGGATACTTGAGCAAAGTGACTTTTCATGACATTTAACTTCCTATATTGTGAGTGGCAGCCAGTGACATATAAATGACTGTTGACAAAAGTAGTCTTTCCAAAAATTATGGATTTCAGTCTGTCTTCCTCTCTCAGTGTTGATTTTAGCATCTAAGTACAGTACATGATCATAAAGTGGATGACCTATAAATACAAGAAAATCAGTGCTAGTTCTTAACGCAGTCATAAAAGTACTATAGTTATGTTTAGTCTCTGTCCAGAAAAGAAAGAGATTGTCTATACATCTTTCAAACAGCATAGCATACTTGAATAGCTCATTCTGATAAATCCACTCTCCACCAAACTAGCAACAAACTAGCGAAAACTGGCCTTACAGATACCCCCACCACTCTCTTTACCTGCTTAAAATACTTATCATTGAAACAGAATTAACTGTTAAAATCCATTTCATTAAACAATACACTGAATACATTTCCATTTAAGATAAATAGGTGTGTTTGAACAGCTGCTACATTCCCACAAAATCTAATTCAATTTCCTGTCGGATGCAGGTGGAAAGAGATTCTATGCCCACATTAGCTAAGTCAATGGTGCTGATTTCAACTTTAAGAGCAGCTAATAATCTTAGACTGCCCAAGGAATCCTGTGAGAATGATTTAGAATGGGAAAATAACATTTTAACTGCGTATCTACCTATTGAGCCAATTGTTAAGTTTTTTTATTTTGAATTGGCTTTGCCGCTGTAGGACAGAAAAGTACATTTGTTAAATGTCTGTGCACCTTAGAGACTCCAAATAGTATTCCAACTCTTAGGTGAGGCACATTCAAGAAATTATAATTAAAACAATAAATTATCCCTCCAAAAACAGTTTCAGTGTCAATCCTCTCATATGCTTTACATATGTGATAGTAACATACTTTCTGACAAATACTAGTGCAATTAAATAAAAATTATATGCTCTTCTCATAATCACCAAAGTCCATCTCCAGTGTACCTCTGTTTTTATCTGTTTCCAAAAATTTAATCCCATCAAGTGCTTGCAGTTTTGCCAAAGCAGCTGTCAGAGTAAGATTAAAGAATATTTTTTAAATGGGATCTACTTACTAGCTTTCTAATTCTCTTCTAATTCTATTTTCACATTCTGTCTGGAAAGTAAATAGGTTGCTGTTGAGTAGGTAGTCATAGGTGTTTCTATGGCATAAAGTTTTAATGGTTGTATTTTAACTAGCTATCATCCTGTAACAAGGGATTATGGTTCAGCTTGCATACATATAATCAAAATTCCATTAGATTTCTAATTAAATCCACCCATATTCCTTGAATGAATTAAAACCCAAAATGTAAAACCTCCATTAACATTTCAGGAAATGAACAAGAACTCAAACTGCATTTTCTTTTTAATGCCTCCTGCAGGTGCTGTACATGTTCAAAGATCCCTCACTTCTGATTGAGTAATGATGGTAACTCCTGTCCTTCTAGAAGTTCCCTGCCACATTCTTGGTTGCTGTGTGTTGTTCTTGGTTCCTGCTTGAATGGTAATAAGTATCCCTCAGTGTTCTGTCTGTCTCCAAGCAGCTAATCATGCATATCTTTGCTGTCCCTATGGTAGCGTTCCTTCTCTTCTAAACAAAAGCATTATTTTTTTTTCTTATTGGACCCCTTATGATTATTTGCAGAATGATTGCTTGCTTTTCAAAACTGCTGACTGCATAAACTGCTGTCTGTTATCTCTATTATTTTATTTCAAAAATAGTAATTTCACATCTTTGAACATTTTATAAAACTGGATTATACATATTTCTTGGGAACTAGAAAAGTTTAGGCAGACATTATTTTGCCATTGATAGCTCTTGGTCTCGGTATCTAGTTGTTTAATAAATTATTTATTGTATATACTAAAATATTAATTTGCTCCAAATAGGTATTATTAAAAAGAAAACAAAAGCTATGTACTTACCATAATGCTAAGTCTGTGTTTTCTTGTTTTTGTGCAGGTCACTCTTTGGGGTTATTGGATCTGACTCAATCTGAAATCAGCTCTTTTCAGAAGCTTTGGGTCCAGGGCTCTTACTCCTCCTCTATCCATAATCCCCTCTGTTCCCCAGATTACTTCAAATCGAATTTACCTAGTGATTAACATAGGATTTATCTTACAATGAACATATACAGGCTTGTCTAATAAGGTGGACCATGGAACTGACAAAGGCATAAGGAACTGCAACAACCAAGCTGTTAAGTCCTACCGTTAGACAGGAACATAAAGAGGGAATTTAGACTGAGGGATGGAGGGATGGATGTTGAACTGGATTAAAATAAGACAACATGAATCTGTAGTTATGGTAAGTACATAAATTGTGTATCCAATGTTGTCTGTTTTCATCTGATTCAAACTTTGGGACAGATTCCCAAGCTACCAAGACACTTGGGTGGTATCATGGAAGGATATTTCTCAAAATGATGGAGTAAAAAGATATACTGGTTCTAGCGTGCACATCCAGTTTGGAGTGGGAGACAAAGGTATGGACAGTAGACCAAGTAGCTGCCACACAAATTTCATCAATAGGAACCTTACCCATAAAGGCAGTATAGGTTCATAGGTTGATAGGAGGTTACTAAGCTAATTGTCCTAGGGCCATTACAAGCCTAGCCATGTAAAAGCCCCAAGAACCCAAGTTGATCATAGTTAGATGGCTGTTTGCAGAGTGATACTATGATCAGCATCAAGTGCCTCTGTCCATGAGGGCCAGTTGTCACCCCAGGGTAAATTTGTGGTTTACCATCCAGTTATCAAGGTTGAGCTTAAACAGGGTCATTGAGGATCTCTGCTTCACATGAAATGGGAGCTTATTCCAGAGGAGCAGCAATCTCTTAGAGACATAGCTGTCTCTTGTGCAAGTTCTGTTAATGTCACAGGTTAGGTTGAGATCCCTGGAGTGAGTGACCCATTTGATTTGCAGATGTGCAGCATTTCCATTACAGCAGGGTCAAAGACTGCTCTGTAGGCCAGGCAAGGGTCGCCTCTCAGCAGCCTGTATGATACAGAGTACAGTGATAGGGCTTTCAGTCTTTCCATGTAGGTCATGTCTTGGAGGCCCTGAATTCTCTTGGTTAGAAACCTCTGTGGTCTCTCCAGTTACTGAAGGTTTATGGTGAGGTAAATACAGAAGGGGTACATTGTACTCAATCAGTTGTCGGATAAGGGCCAAGTAAAGTGGAGTAATGAACTCTCTGGTCTTGGATGTGATGCCTTTATTTATGAGATGGGAGGTATAAGAGGCTTTCATCATTAATGTGGACACATGGTGATCAAAGTTTAGACTGCTATCAATTTGCATTCCCAAGTCTTACACCACTGAGGAGCTTAGAGGGGTGCTGTCTATGTCAAAAGTAGCAGGGGCTACTTCTCTGCCAAAGGGGATGATGAGGCATTTTCTGCATTTAGTTTTAGTCCATGACTCTGGCACCAGTCATTTGTCTGTGTCAGTCCCTTCTGTAATTTGTTGATATCATTGGGGGACTCTATGATTGCACCCAGTTTACAGTCGTCTGCAAATTTAGTAAACCACAGACCATCTACTTTTGACTGGACTTCAGAAAAATAAATTCCAAATAGTAGAGGGCCCTATATAGATCCTTGTGTTACACCACTGGTAACTCGTCTACTGGTGGAAGTGGATTTCCCAACTTTAACAGTGTGCATTCTATCTTTGAGCCTGTTTGCTAACCATCTATTGATGAATGGGTTGATACCCAGCTGGGAGAGTTTCTCAATGATCCCTGAGTGGAGAATTGTGTTAAATGCCTTGGCTAAATCAAGATAGGTGGTGTGTACTGCTTTACATTCATCCAGGGCTTTGGTGGCATTCTCAAAGAAGTTCACCAGGTTTAATAAGCAAGATCTACCCTTGATGAAACCAAACTGGGTTGGGTCAAGAGTTTGAAGGTTGTGTTGCCCTGGTTGATAAGTTCCATGATCAATGGCGGATTTAGGCAGGGGCGTGCACCAGCCCCTTTTAAAACTTGTTTATTTATTTTTATTTTTTTTGGAAATCAGGTGAGCACATCTTTTCTCTTTTCTGTACAATCCGGTGACATCATCCTGTCACAAAATGTGTCTAACGCACAATGGAGATGAGATTGGAGGTTGCAGTCAGATGATATGTTTTTATAACGATCTTCCTCCAACCACATTTCCACTGTAATTTAGGCACGTCGGTGAAAGCTTAACCTGAGAGAGGACTAGTAAGCTTCATATCGCTAACCTGAGATAGAACATCTAGTTCTAAAGAAAAATACAACTTTGAATCTATCTGCTCTGCTAAGGTAATTTATGTTATTTTTATTTTGTTTTATTGCAGCATACCAACTCGGTGCCAAAGTAATAAACGGTACAGTTGAGACTGACGCGTTTGGCGTGCTAACTTGTTACCAACAAACTTTATACAATATTGGTGGGATTCGAGGGATAATTGTTCTTGCTACTTTCTGTCTCCCTTTCTTTTCTTTCTTTTTTTTTTTTATTTAACTTGTGTGTTGCACTTCTTGATGGCTTCAAAAACCAAAGTCAGTCTGCATTGCTACTCTGCCTGTTTAATTATGTTATTTCACTTCATAGTGCTGATGGTAGTCATCTTTGTGGTGTTAAGCAGTAGCTTGAGAAGTTTCTTGCTTTTGTGTTATCATTTTTCTTCACTTGTTTTTGAAGTCACCCCTGACATCCACCGTTTAAGTACTAGATTGTTTTTAGAGTAGCAATTATGCAATGACTGACCTACTTGCAAACGTGCACTTAATTCACTCATCATATTTGGTGGTCTATATTTACATTTTAAAATGTAAAGATTGCAAATAAGTTATAGGTTTGAGAAAAACAATAACTGCACTTATTATATGTATATGAGTGGTGTAGTTCTTAAACGTACTAAATGTTACTAACTGAATGTGTTTCTTTACTCCTGTTTAGGCAATGTCTCTAATTTTTGCTGCCTCCTGTTATAACTTGTTTTTGGCAAGAGGTTTCATACGACTGAAATGGAAGCCACAATTACTCTTTTTTTCTCACTGCATTCATACATGCCTCACACAAACACACATACTTCTGTAAACTGATTTATATCTATTGTTGTATGGGATTTATAAAAGAATTCCAAGCATATTTGTATTCTAAACAGTCACAAGTTAAATAGAAAATTCTTTGTTGCTTTCTTTGTCTTAATAAACCTAGCTGAGTTTGTGTTGATTATAGGGACATATCATTAATGTCAGAGTCAAGTAAATGCATTTAAATGGTACAAAATATGACAAATAGGCAAATTGTTCTGGTCTGTGTAATTGCCACTTACATCTATCTTTCCTTAGTAACCTGATGAGTTTGAATCCATATAAGTGCGTGTGTATTAAGAACCCATAATTTCTCTAGTGGTTAATATGACACAAAGCAAAGATTTTGCTGCCTAACAGCTAGTTTACTGGTAGTGTCGATGTCCAGTCTGTTATTTAATGATATTTGTTTATCTTAGCTATTTGAGCATTTGCTTTGTAGGTTTATAATATGATGGACCCGCAAAACTGTATTTTTTTTCTGATATGGCTTGCTCTTGGTTTGCAAGGAATGAAGATGTGTTGCAGATACTATTATTACTGTTATTATTATTGTTGTAGTTCTGTTGAGATTAATTACTGACATTCACAGGCATGGCTTTTGGGGCCTGAACAAGAATCTGTAGAAATGCCTTCAGAATGAATGATTGGTGATGGTTCTGAACAAGTTTATAGTTTCCCCTAAAATATTTTCAGTTCTGTTTTGTGTAGACTTGTGTGCATGAATAAGCAATCTAACAATAGTTTAGTTGCAATGATCTAGCTGCTCAGTGTGACCTGCAGTGGTGCATGTAAGCTGTTCTCCTGGCCATTCTCCTCAATTCCTGGATATTTAACAATGTAGTAGTGCCTGCAATGAAAGGGACCAATGATATGCCTATTTGTTTCAACAAACAGGAATGATGCTTTCCAGTATGTTGGCTGATTAGACTAATGGTGCTGTCTCTGTAGCTTTTATTTCTTTATTTCTGTTTTGTTACACTATCTCAGGGGGCATAAAGGGCTAATGCCTAGACTATGGGCCAGGTGACCCTAGTTCGATAAGCAGCTCAAGCACTTGACAGAAAAGGCAGGGTGCATATGTATGTCCATCCTTGAAAATATGGTATGGTGAAGCAGGATGTGTTTAGCCACAGTCCCTCAAGGAAAGGTGACATACAATATGTATGTATTCTGGGGGCATGATTTTGGCTCACTAACACACAATACAAGGGTAGCTTTGATTAGTCAGTGCACAAGAGCATGCATTCAAGGCATTGTTGTTCCCTGCAGTGATGTAGGTAGTTTGTCCCTCTGGTCAGGTGTTGGGGTTAGGCCATACAAGTGATCTCATTTCAATGATGCCAACAAGGACACATGCATCCCTCATATCTGCCTGCATAATGGCCTCTCCACACAGCTCTCACCCCGATACAGTACCAGGATAAATTCATTAGTATGGGGGGGGGGAGGCAGACAAATCTAATTGGAAGAGGTTTGCTAGTCAGCAGTTGATGCACAAAAAATATAGAAAAATTATTTTGTTTGATTGGGTTAGTCCCTAGCACTGTGACCTATTTTCTGAGTAGACCCAAGGTAAAATTCATGTTGACCCAGAGGAAATCTTAGCCACAGCACTGAGGAAATTCCCATAACTTTTTAATGGAGGTCACTGGAGGGCCATTGCTGCTGAGACAACTTAGCCAATGCAGTGAAATGCAGTGTGCATGATACATCATCTATTTGTGAAGTCATGAAACATTTGAACAAATGCAGCAGGAAATAAGAAATATAGCTCCTTCAAACACACTCTTCTGTTCCTTTTTCAGCTTCTAGTTTGATATGTGCTGATTTATGAATACTACTAGACAAATGTAATATTTTTTATGAGCGGGCTGCTTGAACAGCTGTAGAAACATGAGTGATGTAAAATTTAAAAATTAGTATACGCTGATGTCCCTTTTCCCTGGCACAGCTTTTTTTAATTTAAATATGAGCCAGGAGCTGGGGGCATAGTACCCCAATCCAATGTAAGTTGGAGAGGAACAGAAATCCAAAGACTGGTTTATCCTGGGAGCTGAAACAAGACTGGAACTGTGGATTTACAGGATATTTAAAAGTAAAATGACACTGTGGGTGGGAATGAAAGTGACATGTCGAAGTGGGCGTGACTTCTGTCAGCTTAACTTGGACCCTAATTTTAAACACTGGGATTGTCCCTTTAAGATCACAAAGGGACGGTAAGTTTGCTCAGTAAACTGTGATCTTCTAACTGAAAGGAATGATAGAAATGGTAGTAATGAAAAGCAGTAGTAAACTGTTTAATTTGCTTTATATGCCATGAGTCTTTAAAAAAGGACATTACTATTTTACTTTGATAATTTACTGTACTAGATACTTGGTTTGGATTAATGGACTTGAATAGTTGTCAAAACAATTAGACAAAACTAATAACTACAACTCTGTAGAATACAACATGGAAGAAGAATTTTGAGTGTTGGTATTCCTAGATATATCCAGATAGACTATTTAAGTGTTTCTCAGGGTCAGTAAATAATCATTTAATTTGCTTTGCAGTAATTCAGAAAATTAGATGAACTAGTGTTCTAGCAGTTTGTAGTCAACAGGAAAAATAATATATCTAAACTTTTTACTGATTAAACTATTTCAGAAGCATACAGAAATATAATAATTAGCTTTATCGTCCTTATAAATATGTCACATGTGGATATTAAAGCACTGTATCTAACATCAGTGACTTAACTCCTGATGGAGGGCTCATGTTTGTTCAAAAGCTTGAATAATTGCAAACCTCTGATGGACCAAATAAAGGGCATTATGTTCCACTATTTTTGTGTTTTTATCACTGTGTCTTTTTGCTCTTCATGTGTTGGAAAAACACTGATGTCTTTCAGTAAGTTTCTTATATTTATCAATATCTAGAATTGCCCCTTCAAAAAGTGTAGAAGAGAGAACTGACCATAAATATTTACTGGCCATTGTAACTTGTTTCCATACATTTACAAAGAGATCACTTTTAGGATCCAGCATCTGCCACAATGAACAATGAGAAATCTTTAAATCTGTGTAAAATAGCATATTAAAAATGTCCCTGTTTTCTAGACATGTGAAACTGTAAATGGCATCTGCCACTTTAGAAGATCTGGTTATCAGTATTTGCATTAAGTAGTCAATGAGCTGTGAGCCAGATGATTTTTAATACTGACAGTTAGTGGCAGAGGCTGGTACTGCTTCAATAACAACACTTGTCAAATCCCAGTGCTTTCAATACTTTATTTCCTTGGTGTCAAGTCTGCCCTAATTTCCTTTTTTTTTTTTTTTTTTTTTTTTTTTTTTGCAATAAACTGCTCTTGACTAGTTACAAAATTATTAATCCCAACAACATTCCAGACTATAACTATAACTAACAACAATAAATGACAACACATCACACACTCCACCTTTAAATCCTCCCCCCCTAAGTCTCTGAGATCAGAATCTTTATTTTCAGTTTTTTTTCAAATGGCAGGCACAATTAGAAGACAAGTAGCTTTGTCACTATAACACTGCACATTGAAGCGACATGAGTGTTTCTTGGCTTAAGAAGGAATGGCCTGTGAGATAATATTCTCTTGGGAGTGTGCAACATGATGTTACGCTCTGCAAAGCTTTATGAAAGCAGCTGAACACAGGAGAAATTTAACAGTTCTTTTTGTAAGGAAAACTAGCATAGCATTTCTGAAGCTGTCTTTAAAGCTTTAATTTAGAAACCTTGCTGCTTATTTTTAGTCAATTCATGGTGACTTGTCAGTATTCATTTTACTACATTTTATTTGCCAGTGAATAAAAACAACATATTGCAATGATTATACTGTCAATTAAATAGATTATACCAATTGTGCTGCATGGAGAATTTGAACATAAATGGTGGACAAGTTATTTCTTTAAGACTCCTAATTTTTGAGTTTATGTTCTAACAAATGGAGTTAGCAGTGCAAACCACTTTGCCCGCACCATGCAATGCTCAGGAAAGGGCTCATGATGGTGCCTTATTTATTCCCTGTTCGTTGGGTTGTTGCCATCATTTGGAAGGAGTTAGAGCAAACAAAAACACCTTGCAATTAAGGCTGCCTGTCTGCAATCTGTATGAATGATGTTAGGTGTTGTAATTTTATTTACCATTAAGTTATGAAACACTTTGAACAGCTTTGTCTGTTAGCCCTAAACAAAGTTAATACTTTACTTGAAAAAAAAAAGTCTTGAGTTTTGTCTAAAGCTGTGAGCTGTTTTTTTTTTTTTCTTTCTATTGCCAAGGTTATATGTAGGGTTTTATGGTTCTCTTTCTTTAGTCAACAATATTTGGAGCAATGGGGGCAAGAGCTAGGGTTGCCACCTTGGGAAAAGGCAAAAATTTGGCAGTGAAAAAGCCCCACTCATTTCATTAAGTAAATATGCATTACTTTTCTTTCAAAGTTAATAATCATGTCAGCAACAGTTTTTAAGAAAGAGTAAATCATATGCTTAATGCAATACACAAATACATAAACATGCTGTACATTAAAATACACTTCTAATAATGTTTAGGCAACTGGTCTGTTAGCTGAAACTATCATACAAGTAATATATGAGGTCTAAAACTATACTGAGGAAATGAAGAAAGGATGAATACTTGTACACAGTTTCCAGCAATGGGTAATGTGCAATATTTTTGAAGCCACATTTTATTCATATGTGCAATATTATTTATACTGAAGGTAAAACGCATATGTACTTTTATTATGGATGATATAAAGTTTGTTTGTAGGACAGATCATTTCAGTTTTATAAAAAAAAAAAAAAAATAGAATGCTCAGACTTTTTATGTTCTGAGATGCAGCCTGATGAGTAATTCTTTTCATTAGTCTAACTGCATGCCAATGGTCACATTTCACATCATCTAAGAAGCCAGATAAAAATAAATGATTATTCCGATAAAATAATTTAAATGCAAATAGGAAATTCAAGTGAAATGGTAACAATTTCGAGGAATAAACTTTAAAAATGTTAACTCTCAGAATGACTTAAATACCTGTTAAGTACCCACCAAAACTGAATTTCCTGACAGAGACCCTGATTTCTGGATTTCCTAATAGAGATCCTAATTTCCTGACTGCCAGGAAGATTTCCCAACAGGTGGCAACCCTAGCAAGAACTTAAAAAGTTTAAATAGTCAAAAATTAATGTCAGTTGTTGAGTGGTGGTTATTGGTTGTCATTGGCCAATCCTCATACTTGTCTGTTGATAAGCCTGTTGGCTGAAACTTGTAGGCAGGACTTTTAGGAGAGACTTTCATTTCTGACTGAAATAGGGCATGGGCTTGTAGCTTTTTTTTTACCTACTGTGAAGATAGGAGAAGGCTGCCAGCCTAGCTAGATAGAATTTTGTAGATAATTCTGTCATTTGTAAATATTAATGTAAGCCACAGGCCTGTTCTCTTAAATGTGAAAAGACTGTATTGGATGTTGAACTGAAAAAAAATGTAACAACAGTGCACTCTGCTGTAAGAAAGATGATAAGTCAAGCATTGTGAAATTCTTTGATCTAAAACCCGGAGCCAAGATGTCTAGAGGGGAGCATTCTGCCTATGGTTTTCAGACCTGAGTTAATGGCTAGAATTTACATGTATAATTTATTTTATTGCTCTGGCTTCCTGACCAGCTACAAGATCAAAAGAGCTATTAACCTTTGAGTTTCTGTTAGCCTGGGAACCAGAAAGAAATTATGTAACCTGAAATGAATCATTGGTACTGTGTTATCAATTAAAGGAGAGAAAGAATGAGGGCATTTGAGCATTTGTCTTGAGAACATCCAACTCACCAGCACTCTGCCTGTGTTCTATTTGTAAGTTTATTTTAGAACTGTGTTTTCTCTTAGGTATAGCTAGTAACTAGGAAGATTACATTAGTTTTTTTTTCTGTACTGATGTCATAACTTTTCTACTGTATTATTTTAAGTATTTCTCTGTGATCTCTGAACTCTTGACTAGCACTGTGTAGTAAAAAGTATTGTCTTGTGCTTTTATTATTTATTATTAAATATTTTTAAACCTTTCAACTGTTGTTGTTTTATGTAGAAATAATTTAAGCTCTAAGTGTACATTGCCTATATTTATGATATTGTACAAAGCCACTCAATAAGCCTTGACTGTTCAGTTGCACTTACCATTTGGATAATAATACTGCACAGTAATAATTGGACACCCTTTGTTAAGGGCCTTTTTGGTAGCTGATAAATATTAGTGGTTGGTGGCAAGTGGTACTACTGTATAGTCTGGGTAAAAGGGGCACAGCTGGAAAACCTGTGCCAGCCTTCCCCACGAGTGTCTGTGTAGTTGTATATAACTCTTATCTTAAAGTGTGTGTGTGTCAGATACTTGGGCAGGGACATGAAGCAATGGTTGGACAGAGAGGGTACTAGAGGTTTTAGCTTGTCCACTAGGCTGAAATCTGGACCCTATAGCTGTGCTAGTGGGGAGTTTTATTGGGGATCTGGAGAGAAAGGGAGAAACTAGCCCCAGACTGACTGTGATCTCTGTGTGCTCTTAAGGGAAATTGTACTTTACTGTGTGTGTATTTATTACCCTTTCTCTATATGGATGCCCCTCATTTGTGTTAGTGGTGAGGATTGAGGCTCCTTGATTGCTGGGCCAGTGCACACTTACTACTGATTTTAGATAGGAATATGAGAGGAAAGTGAACTATAAATGTTTATTAAGTATATGGGTATAATGCTAATATCATTATTATAAGGTAGTTCATAATAGAATAAAAAAGTAAAAAGGTCACACAGACAAACTAATTAGCAAAAAAACTACAAGAAAAACCTAGCCAAGCTAGAGTTTTCACTGTGTGATACCTAAATCCTCCTTTAATAGAGGCCCATAGGATATATGCAAATGATGTTTTAAGGAGATCACGTGTTTCAGCTATATGGCTTCTGATTGTCCATGACACTCTACATTTACCTTTTTAAGTCAGTTATGGACAGATTCAGGCCAAAAAAACAAATGTCACTAGCTGTGGACATGCACATTTCAGCCTTCTTATGCTCTAAAAAATCAGGGTCTTTAAACCCAGATGATGTCCATAACCATTAAGGTGTCTGCAAAATATCTCAACTAAGTGGGTAGTTGGAATATTTTGCAGACACCCTAATGGCTATGGACATCATCTGGGTTTAAAGACCCTGTGTTTCTAGAGTATTCCAACTAACAGGGTTGTTGGGATATTTTGCAGACACCTTAATCGTTACAGACATCATCTGAGTTTAAAGAGCCAGTGTTTCTGGAGTATAGCCAAACAATCCATGCATGCTGTGATGATGAGGTATGTCACAATAAGGCTAAAAAGTGCATGTCCACAGCTAGTGATGTTTGGCTTTGTTGTCCTGCATCTGTCCATAAAGGTAAGCATCAAAGCTTATGTCTGTAATTAGTGTCATTATTTAATAAGTGGAGCCATCACCTGTTTACTCCTGAACTGCTGTTTTGGAAGGGTGAGGCTCACTTGATTTCCATTTTTCTTATTTAAGGGCACTTGTTTCAGTGAAATTATATTCAAAATTAAATAAGTATATATTATCTGCATTTATGTATGTATGTGTGCATGTGTGTGTGTGTGTGTGTGTGTGTGTGTGTGTGTGTGTGTGTGTGTATGTATGTGTATATATATATATATATATATATGTATATATATATATATATATATATATATATATATATATATATATATATATGGCTCTACTTCAAATGAACATACAATCTTTTGAATGAAACTCATATAACCGAGAAGAAGTTAGCGAAAGTTCAAATTAATGAAACTTCATAAGAATGAAGTCCAAAAACCTGATAATCACTTACTGCAAAACCCTCATCTTCCAGAAACATACAAAAAAAAAAACACCATACACAGCTACAACACCATACCACTACTAACCCTTAACGTACCTCTACAGTACATTAAAGCAGCATGACAAAAACTGTAACTACATCACATCTACAGGGGGGCAAATCCACCTTGCACCCCCCATGAGGGGCTCCATCCCCCCTTCCCACATCCCCTGGAACTTAATTATACCAATTCCGATATTTTACTACCTTGTGGAAAAGGGTACATTTCCATCCAGGTAGCTACTGCTGCAACAGACTATCGGTCAGCAACTGTTTCAGGTTTTTGAGTTTCGTTATTGTTAAGGTTTTATTAATGAGAAGTGTCGGTAACTTCATAACGGTTATATGGGTGTCATTCAAATGAATGTTCGCTCATCTGAAGGGGACCCATATATACATATACATATATATATATATATATATATATATATATATATATATATACATATATACATATATATATATATATATATATATACATATATACATATATATATATATATATATATATATATATATATATATATATATATATATATATATATATATATATATACACACACACACACATATGTAGACATATATATGCAAGGCTGAACTAAATTTTCTCAAATGTGTCACAAGCCACTAAACAGCCCATAGGCATAGCCAGATCAAAGTAACAATTACCCACAAACTGCTTACACAAAAGATGCCAGTCCTGACAGAAAATAAGCATATGCCAAAATGCAGATTCTTTATTAAGCTTGGATAACCCAGGATCCTTCAACTGGCAAATGATGTGAATATCATTATTTAATGAAGCATACTGCATCTTAGCATTAATATTATTTATGTCATCATTCACAGAAGTGCCTCCTGGAAATAATGGTAAATTAATCTAAATTTCTCTATCTTTCTTCTTTGGTCCTAATCCCAAAGGGGAAACCGCGGGTACATCAAACTGTGGATCTCGAAAAAGGACCTGCTTTTTCTACTTTTGTCAGTCTCTCTGTACATCAGGTTCTTTAATATCATTTCTTTTACCCTCATTGATTTCAAGCTTTTGTAATCTGGCATATTTACAGAAGCCCTGGATTTAATAGAAAAGCCTGATGTAAAGGGATTTAATGATTCAACAGCGATCTGTCACTTATGATAGTCCTTCAAAATGTCAGCCAGAATATCTGCTTTAATGGGCAAATTCTTCAAAAACAATTTACCTACAACTCTGAAAGGAGATAGAGAAGCATCAGAAATTAGCCTTACCCCAATCGGATGGATTATCAAAGTGGTTATGAAGCTTGCCCCTAACACTACTAACTATACTATTGCCATAATTGCTACATTTAAACCAGCATTTAATCATGGAATACTTTCTCCCAAATGAGTGGAAACTTACAGGAAGGCCATAAATAACTACCAGCATTAAATGGCCAACAAGACTTAAACTTAGACCCTAGTTGTTCCTTATGGGAACAAGACAAGTATCTCATCTTATCAAACATGACAGCTAAATGTGGGTACCAGGATGTATTTCTTCCCACTTGAACTGCTTACTGTTAGCCTTAAGTTTCCTACATTTTCACTCATATCAAAACAAAGACAAACACCTTTTTAAATAATATGCTTCTGTATCAATTGAAAAATAGTTAAACAACAGTATCACTTAACCCAGATAATTTTCAGTAATGACTACCGTGAAATGTATGACACCTAAAACCCATCTGTCCCAAAAACCTGATTCTAAGATTTCTAGGCTGATGCCTACCTAAAGTAGTCAAAGCAGTGTCCAAATCATTTGTCCCCCCAGAGATTAGTATTTGTTAAATCCCATCTAAATCAATCAGGTCAGAAATTTTCCCATAATCCCCTGCCATTTTTTTTTTCTTTTAATGGCTTGGACAATGTGCACACTAATTGCTGATCCATGCTATTCAATGCTGATATTATGCATTAATAAACTTAAATTAGTCTCTGTTATAACTAGTTAAAAGAAACTGATTAAAACTAAGATTTCCACTATTACTTTCAACAATATTTCTAATGGTTGAATTTCCAATGTGACTCTAAAGAAGAAGGTAAACCACTGTATGTCACTATTTACAATAACCTGGATCTAACTCCTTCATTCAAAGAATCAATAAAATATTTTAAATATTTGTCTATTTGCTCTAACTGACCTTCAGTACCACCTTGAAGATCATCCTGCAAGTGAATACCTGAAGAAGCTGCAACAGTTGCATCTTTTTTTTGTGTTTTTAACTGTATCTTTCAGTGACCTCCACATAACTCTTTTTGGAACAGGCCGTTCATCTGATACATATATTTCAATTGATTGCCAACTAGCCATTTTGTAGTGGCTTGAGAAGGCTCTGACAGTTGCTTAACTCCTTCATCTGGCAAGCCTTTATGTATGTATGTGTTTATTTATTTCCATTTCTTTACCAGGAAAGTCAGGCTGAGCAAAGCACCCTTTTCAGGGAGCCCAGGAGAAAAGCTTCACACAATGCTATAATAATTACAAAGGACTGTTGAATCATCAGGACAATTATACGAATCACAATAGGTATTTCACACTTTTTAAAAGATATCAGAAATACAAGCTATAGTTGGATACATGATAATGCATGAACAGCACAATAGTTTTAGATTTAGAACAACTATGGGAAGTAATTGTCCTATGACAGTCCTCTCAGTAAGCAAAAGTTGAAAATAACTGCAGCTTTGAATTAGGAGATGGAATAGATAAGGATGGATGTGTGAGAACGATGTTTTTTTTTAAAATGGGAGCTGCATTAGTAAGGAGCAAGATTCTAGTAAGTAAATTTGAAATTAAATTAAGTCAAATTGGATGAAAGGAGAGGTAAGAAAAACAGGAATGGTGTGTATAGGATTAAATGAGTTGAACTGTGGGAAGTGATTGTTAAATGTTTTCTTTTTTTTTTTTTAACAAGAAACATCTTTATTAAACCACTGCTTACAACATAGGCAGCCATATATTTGTATAAATGAAAACAAACCACACTGATAATCCTAGTTGCAAGCATTTTATATCACAAACCATACTGACACACTTTCAGTTGCAAACATTATACATCACTTATAATTTACTCAGTCATTTTCAGTCAAACATTACAGAGCCCATTTAAGTCCTACCTCCTTTTAAACCTCATTCCTCCACAGTATATATATTGTTCCCACAATTCCCATTTTCCTGTGTAGTTTGCTCCTGCCCTTTTCTAAAGATCTCAATTCCACTTGCTTTATCTCTGTTACTATATTCACTACTTCAAGTATAGCTGGTTTAGATTTTGATTTCCATTTTCTAGTAATTGTTTTTTTGGCAGCCACCATAATTAGACACAGCAAGATTTAACCTGGTGTTGGGCAAGAGCATAACCTTGAGCCGAGCAGGTGAAATTTCAGTTTTAAGGGACTATCATTGTTTATTAATCTAACCCATACTGGATGCTATTCCAAAGTTTGGCAATGTAATTATGGTATAATGAATCACCTGCTGTGTTGTTTGATTTTCTAGTTGTAAGACGAAGCTTACTGCCAGATCATAGGTCCCTTGTTGGTGAGCATTGCTGGATGATATTGCTTAGTAATGGACTTTGCTCCGATTTATAAATTACACTGTGTGCTGTACGCAGTTATGTGTAGGTTATATAGTGTGATAGTTTAACCAGTTTAGCTTTTGTATGGCCAGACAATGGTGGGTTTGATAGGAAAGGACTGAGAATCGGGCTATGTTGTTGCAGCATGTATCAAGTTTTATCTTCTTGGTGGAATTCAGGTTGTTAAGAACTGGTATGCATAAAGGAGTGAAGGCAGGAGATAGGATGAGGCAGTAGTTTTCCTGGCATGTTCATAGATATAGGGTTGTGCTCTACAGAGAAATCTCAGTTTTTGATGTGTTTGTTTTACAAGTACAATGTGTTCATCAAGTTTTAGGTTATTATCAGTTCTAACCCCTAGTAATTTAATGTTTGATACTATATCTATTTAGGTGTTGTTTTCTGATGTACTGTTAAAGGTGTGTGTAAAATCTGAGATTTATTTGGAAAGTAATAACATTAACTTATCTTTCTTTGAATTCAGGATTAGGCTGGAGAATGTTAACCATGATTTCATAGAGAAGAAGGATTCTTGAAGGATATGAAGGGTTGCTGCACAATGCTAGCATGTTTGTTTGTAGAGTATAGGTTATTTATAAAAGTGTTAAATAGTAAGGGGCCAAGAAATGATCCCTGACGGACTGTGGTACAGACTGTGAGGAATGAAGAAAATTAATTTTTTCATTGAACAGTTGTACCTGTTGGATAAAAAGCTATAAAAATAAGAGAGGGTTGTATAGTTGAGGCCTAAGGAAGAAAGTTCAAGTAGTAGTGTTTGGTGATAAATGGTGTCAAAAGCTTTAGATAGGTCAAGGAAGAGGGCTGAGGTTAGATTACCCCTATTTCTGTGATGGTTGTGGTCAGTAAAGCTAAGAAGGGTAGTAACTGTACTGTGGTCTGATGGGAATCTACACAGGGTTTTGAAGAGGAGATTATTTAAGAAACTGTGCATGGGTGCATTTTTCTAGAATCTTTGATGGTGGTGATAAAATGTCTACAGGTCTATAGTTGGAGAAATCTCTAGAGTTTCCACCTTTGTGGAGGGGGTAGGATGAGACTTTTTTCCCCAAAGAGTCAGCACAGGTTTTCTTGATGGATCTGTTTATCAGGATAGAGGTAGACAGAGATCATCCTCTGCAATTTTTAGATGTTCTGCTACAAGATTATCAATGGCTAAGGTGGTAGGCTTTTGCTTGTGCAGATGTACTTTAATTGTTAAGATTCATAGGTAGGTACTAGGCTATCGGCCCAAGGGCCTACGTAAGCCTAGCCAACAATGTTCCCTGCCTTACGCCACCCAAGAAAGTTATTTTCCTGTGCCACTGTCGAGCAGAGACACAGAAGTGATCCCCGGGGTGTATTTCCTATTTCCAATCCACTCATCAAGATTTTTCTTGAAGAGTGCTAATGAAGAACTTTGCTTGACATAGATGGGTAGCCTGTACCTTGGTGAGGTCAAGATAGGCTGTATGAACTACCTTACCCTCATCTACGGCTTTGGTGACTGCCTCAAAGAAGTCAATCAGGTTCAGGAGGCATGATCTGCCTTTCACAAACCCGAACTGGGTGGGATCCAGAGTTTGGAGGTTACCAATCTCTTTGTTTATGAATTCCATGATGATACATTCCATGGCCTTGCAGACGAGGCTCATCAGGCTAACAGGGTGATAGTTCCCAGGATCAGTGGTAGCTCCCCCTTTGTGGAGTGGGATAACCGTTGCTGTGCGCCATTCAGTGGGCACAAAGCCTGATGCAAGGCTATTACTGAACATGGTGCTTAAGTGGGGAGCCAGTTCGTTCTGAAGTTCATTTAAAATGCAGCCTGGGATGTTATCCGGTCCCATAGATGCTGTGTTTTTGGCTTTAGAGAGTGCAGCTTTTACCTGCATGGTTGTGATTACAGGGACTCTGCATTCTTCCTGTATAGATATGTGCCCTTTAGGGAGTGAGAGGGGGGTAAAGTTAGCACTGAACCTATCTGCCAGAATGTTGGCAATATCAGTTAGTTCTGTAATTTTCTTGTCTTTGTGCTGTAACTCAGAGAAGATCTGGGTGTTGCCATCGAGATTCTTGACATAGCTATAGAATGCTTTGTGGATGTCCTTAGAAATAGTGGCAATTTTGTTTTCGTAGCTAGCTTTGGAGGATCTTATAAGGGATCTCAGCTTCTTACTGAAGCTGACCAGGGAACTCCTCCGGTCATGGGATTTTACTCTCTTTTGCAACAGTTTCTTCCTTCTGTTGTACAGTTTGTTTATGGCAGGGGACCACCAGATTAGCTTCCTTTTTTTGGAGGATAGCGTCTTGGTTCTGTTTGGGATAGCACGATCCATGCACTCGTGTAAGTGCTTATAGAGTGCATTTGTGCAGGATTCAGCAGTTGTAACTGTATTGTCCATCTGCATGGGTGTCATGAAGTTCACCACTTCTGTCCTAAGAAGCATGAAGTTGGCTTTGGAGAAATTTTTTAATGTGGTTTCCTTAATGGGGGGTGGGGGTGAGATGTGGATATCAAGGGTGATTAGCTTATGGTCGGATCGGACCAACAAGGAGATGATTTCAGGTGTGGAACACTGGTCAGTCATGTTGGTAATGACTAGGTCTAGGATATTGCTGCCCTTGGTGGGGGTGTGGATAAGTTGATCCAGGGCATTGGAGTTTATGAATTCCAAAAAGCATTGAGCTAAGGAGTTAGTACACGAGTAGTTTTCCCAGTTAATGGTGGGGTAGTTGAAGTCGCCCATTATTAGGGTGTTTGGTTGAACCCTAATATTTTCCAGTACATGAAGAAAAGAGGAGTGGGAATCCTGGGGCATGATGGGAGATCTGTAGCAAGCTACAATGTGGATTGCAGTTTTGCCCAGAGTTAGTTGCACTTGGATAACCTCGGATGCATTATGCTGAGCAACTAGCCTGGAGGTGTGGATATCCTTAATGAATATGGACACACTTTCGCCTTTGGTGTTTCGGTCCAGGTTACATGGCCGAAAAGGCTGGTATGAGTTCTAGCCTGGTAGTGCAGGGGTGCTCTCTGGAGCCTTGAACCAGGTCTCAGTCACTGCACAGATATCGATGTTCTCCATTTTAAGGAGTGCCTCGGTGAGTGCATTTTGAGATTTAGACTTCTAGCATTGAGTAGCATTACCCTCAGTTTTTGCTTGCCTGTTCCTGTTATGATGGTGAATTTGTTATTTTAACCTTGCCTAAAAAAGGCATTATAGGGGCAGCAAAAGCCTTAGCCAGTATCCGGAATCCCAGGGGTGACAGGTGCAGGCCATCTGTGGCAAAGCATCGTGGTCTGTCGACCATGTCATCCCAAGCAGACAGATACTGGATCCCCTTAGAATGACACCAGAAGTTTAGCCAATTGTTGAAGTCAATCATTTTGTCCTTGTACTGCGGCATCATTCTGGGCAATGGCAGAATGCTACTCAGGGCTAGGGTCATACCTGCCTGGGCTACAAGATTGGAGAGCTCTTCCATGTCTCTTTTCATGTAGTCCAGAGAGGTACATCTCAGGTCTTTCACACCAACATGGACAATGACAGAGTCATATTTGTACTTGTTGTGGAGTGACCTGAGTGCGTGGGTTATGTGGCAGATCCTGGCACCTGACAGGCAGCTGACAATAACCTTCTCCTTGTTTAGTCTGGTGAGTGGGACATCAGTGTGCCTGACTACAAAGTCACCTATGACTAGTGTGTTGGGTACGTTGTTTTGTTTTATTGGCTGTGGTTGAGAGGCACACTGAGTCTGTGGGCTATGTGTCATTTGGGTTGTGTTGGGGGATGGAGGTTGCTTGTGTTTCTGCTTTGGAGGTCTCTGTAGCTTAGACAGATTATTATTGAGAGCCTCCATGAATGTTTTTGTGTTACTATGTGTGGATTTTGGTGGTGTAGATTTAGTGAGACTATGTCATGAATGTGGTCTGGTGCAAATGTTTACCTTCTCCTCATGACTATCAAGTTCAGTCTTGGTTGGAGAGAGCTTTGCCTCCAGTTTGGCTAGATAAGTGCATCTCTCCCAGGTTGTAGTATTGGGTGGTAGGAGGAGAGGGTTGTCTGTGTACATGAGGCAATTTCTACATTGCCTCAAGATGCCCAGATTCATCAGATAAACAGGAGAGAACACTGGGAGCTGACCCTTGGACATGCCTGAATAAAAAAACTATTTTCCTTTAGATAAGTGAGGAAAGTGAATACTAGAGCTGTTTTCTCTACGCAAGTGAGGAAAGGTAAGTACAAAAACTGATTTCCTCTAGGTAATGAGGAAGACTGAGTGCTATAGTAATTAGTAGCTTATTTAGTGCTTACAAATTCTGAACAATTGCTGACATGAATAAGCCAATTTAAGCGCTAAAACTAAGAATCTGTATCTGCACTAGATGAGTTACAGGACAGAAACAAGTGCAAATGCAGGCTTTCAAATCAGAAAGTTGAGAGAGAGATGGAAGAGATTGCACAAACGGCCAATAACTACAATTTCTGGGCCAGAACCACTCCTTATGTGGTAGACAGGTTACCAAGTGCTTACCACTCCCACTGATAAGCTAGAAGGCTTCCCTCCAACACAGAAAGGCTTGGGGGGCTCAGAAGCTTACATACAGTCCTGGATACAGCAAATCTGTATCTGGAACACTAGTTACAGGAAAGGTAGGAAACAGGCTTACAGTTTTTTTTTTACAGAAAAGTAGCAAAAACAGTAGTAAAAACAATTCACATGCAATGCAAGCTAGCACAGTTGAGTATGAAGCAATATTAGACCAAACACAGTTTAAAAAATGCAATTAAATTAAAAGGGACTAAAAGCAAGTGCAGAAAAAGTTTATTAGGTAAAATGTGGTAAAGAGATGGGACTGGGGGAGTGTCCTACATCAAATCTACAGTGGGGCGGGCAACTGCAAAAGCCACCAAATTTAAACTACAAACCAAAAATAGGGAGGATGGGTGGGACAAAACAGTTTCAACAGAAATCTAAGCAACAACTAACACTACAAACTCTAAAACCAGAAAAATATACTCAGCTCTGTATATTTGCAGATCAGTCTCAGAACAGTGAGACATCAGTTTCAACAGAGATCTAAGCAACAATTAACAAACTGTATAACCAAAAAATATATACTCAGCTCTGTATATTTGCAGATAGTCTGGAAGGCAGTCTCTGAGAACACAGGTTCCAGCAACTCAGCAAGGTTGAGACTGACTGAAAACTGAAAGAAGTTAAGATTGTTTATTTTGGTAAGGATGTTGTGCAGCATGAGGGGTTGTGCTTTAATAAAGAATATATGGTTTGAGTGAAATGAGTGTTGAAATTGTACAGCAATATCATCAATGTTTTTAGAGGTCAAAGAAGGTGTGATACTGTGATCATGGGAGGAAGATTATTTAATGCGGTCCAAAATAATTTGGGATTGTTTTTATGTTTTTTGCAGGTTGCCACAATATGAATGTTTGTCTAATTTAATTTGATAGTTAACATTGTTTCTAAGGCATCTAAAAAGTTGTAAGTTGCCTTTTGATTTGCTTCTGCATCAGTATTTCCAGAGTCTTTCCCTGTCTATCACAAGTTGTTTAGTTTGCTGTGTCAGCTACAGTGCTGGGTTTGAGGAGACTCTTTTAGTTTTCAGTTGAACTAGTTCATTTACTGTATTTGGAAAGGTTGTGTTTAAATGTGAGATTACATCATCTAGATGTATATATTTTAACACATTCAGTTGCATTAGGCTAGGTTTGAAATGAAGGTGTCTTTAATAAACGTAGTTAGATTCCTTACTTGGTTGTTGTGACGATAGGAGGTACTGCCAGCACAGCTAGCTGGTATTTTGTAAACAACTGTATGTCCTTTGTTAATATCAAACTGATTTATACAAGATGCTTGTGTTACAAATGTATTAGAACTGTATGTCATGTGTATATCAAACTGATTTATACAGATGTTTGTGTTGAAAAGGTACTTGTAAAGTGCTTGTTTTTTAAATGTATCCGCAGTGTGCCCTACTAGAAAAGACAGAAATGTACATGAACTAGTAACTGTTTAAATGTATATATTTTAACAGAGGAAACTGGAAGGTTAACCCCCATCCAGCAAACTTTAAAATATAACTAAAATTAAATCACTTTTTGGGATAGGCCATAAAGATGTTATCTCACAGGTTTCAATGCAGCCAGAGACACAAAGTCTGTACCAGGACGCTTTCTGTATTGTCTTTTGGGTGAACTAATTACTAGTCTGGAAGCATGGATGTATGAAATTGTTTTATGACTTCCGGCACCTGCTACAGATCTGAGCAAAAGCTCTTGTGTGTGTATTTTTACATGTAGGTCCTAATTCCTGCCAGCTTCCAGCAATGGGGTTTTGCATGAAAACTAGAAGTCAGATGACCAGAAGTGATGTCATTCTGCAAGCTATCCCAGAAGTAATATTTTAGATATTATTTTGAGAAGTTTCTTAGTGAGACAGAGCACTCTGTATTCTGTCTTGGGCCTGACAACAAGGTCCATTCACAACATCATCTGCCTTGCTCTATTAAGTAAGTACGGAGTAGTATAATTCTCTTAGATTCATTCAGGAATATAGTGAAGCTTAGTTTAGATATTGTTTTTCATTATTTGTCTGAGCCTGTCCTTCAGTGTTATTTTAAATATTTCCTGTGATTTGAACTCTAATGTCACTGTGAATATATGCTTAATATTTTCTTGTTATTTTATTATTTATTATTAAATATATTTAAACATTTCATTGTGTCTGATCTTTGCAGAGATATTTGAGTTTTGTGAGTACTTGCATATTTATTTGGTGGCAGTGTGTGAACCACTCCTAATAGCCTTGATCTTGGTCAAACTACCATTTGTATTAATATTAATTTAACTTAGTATATTGGGTACCCTTGGAAGAGCCTTAAGGTAGCTGGTAGGAGTGTCTGGTGGCAGTCATAACTACCTTATAGTATGGGTAGAAGGGGGCATAGCTAGTAAACATGTGCCAGCCTTTTCCAGGTGTCTATGTATGTGTGTGTGTAAATCAAACCTCCAAGTGTGTGTGTGTGTGTGTGTGTGTGTGTGTGTGTGTGTGTGTGTGTGTCAGCGACTTGGGCAGGGACACAAAGCACTGTTTGGACAGAGATGGTGCTGGAGGTCTTGGCCTGGACACTCAGCTGAGGTCTCAACTCTATACATGTGCATGTGGGGAGTCTTATTGGGAATCTGGAGAAATAGGGAGAAACCAGCTCCGGACTGACTGTGTTCCCCGTGTGCTCTTAAGGGAAATTGTGCTTGATGCAGACAGCTGCAGCTGGAGATACTGTGTGTGTATCTGTTTTCCTCCCAGTGAACATCCCCACTGGTGCCAGATTGAGGCTCCTTGATTACTACCTCAGAGGTGTTGGGGTGTCACAGTTCTATAGAACTTTTTGTCTACATTAAGTTACTTTAGATTAAATTATCATGTACTGTTGTAACAGACATGTCCACTATTCATTATTTAGTGTCTAGATAGCTAGTTGCCTGGTCTGCTGTTGTTCCCTGTTTAATTTGGCATGGAGCTTTCAACCCCCTAGCCTTAGAAATGACCCACAGATTTCTAAATCAGAGACTGGCACAGACTTATCTTCAACTGGGCTTTGCCATCATTGAACACTTGGATCTTGCTGATAGAGATCCTATACAATTTTAAGACAGTGTACATCTTATTGTAGAGGGATGGAATGTGTTTAACTTTTTCAGTGTATTTGCAAGGTATGAAATTTAGAACTTTAATTTGGGGTATTGCCATCACTAACATGTATGCATAAAAATAATTCTAATTTAAGAAGAAATAATATTTCATTGTTTCAAGAAATGAGCTATTGTTTTGATTTGCTTAAACATTTTATAAAACAATACAAAAATGTTATGGGCAGAAAAACGGAAGGAACAGGCTGTGTATTAAGCAGCCTTATTGGAAGCTACTGTGCAGCTTCCACCACCCCATTCTTCATTCCACCATTCCTTTTCATGGCACATTCTAAGATGCTGAATAAGTCAGTGAGTTGTTAATTACATTGCACATGATCAGTGGCCAGCTGGTATGCTACTTGGCTGAAATAATAAGCATGGCCAGTAGGGTCATCTCATCTGCCACATCACCAAGTCAGCAGTGTTGTTGAATAAAAGAGATATTATATTATTCAGATTTATGTGATTACTGGTTTGATAAGATATGAAATTATGCAGGATAATTTTAATAAATGATAAATCCTGAATTTTTGCACTTCAGACTATTATATTCAATAAATAAATGGTCACAACAGGTCTATATCATATGAGCAAATCGCACAAATTGCAAATGCTCATAATATCGAACCTACCGGACCTTGAAGTGCTTTTTCTGAGATCTTGCTACAGTGACGAATGGGATATTTACCCTTTCCTCACTGTAGTGTGATCTCAGAGTTGGAATATATATTTAGTGGGGGAGGGGGGGCTCAGCCCCTAACAATAGGAAGTCTGAGGTCCAGTACATTCAATATTATGAGCATTCGCAATTTGTGCGATTTGCTCATATGATACAGACCCAGTCACAACACCATTGGTATGTCCTGTGTATTTTATAGGGGTAGCACTGTTGAGACCACATGGAGTTTTGTGGTGCAGACTGGGTCATCTATATCCCGTGATTTTCATTGGGTTATTGCCATCATTTGGTGGTAGTTAGAGCACCTCATTCTACCCACCCCCTTTTTTAAATGGATGGTGACTGTATGGCTTATCCACCACCACCACCCACCACCACTACCATATCCATTCCTGATCCTTTCCTGGGAAATTCCAAGATGCAGAGAATGTTAGAGACTCAAAGGGGCATAGTGGGTATGCCTCTTGGCTGGAAGAATAGTTAGGGCTAATCAGGTCGTTCATCATGCCACCTGGTCGAAAGGGCCTGTGAATGTGAATAAAAGAGTTATGATGTTGTTATGAGTTATGCAGTTACTGGCTTGATAAAATATATGAAGTTATTCAATATAAAGTGAAGTATTTTAATAAATGGTAAATTCTAAATTCTTGCATGACTAAGTGTTGCATTTAATAAATAAATGGTAGCAACATCATTGCTGAGTCCTGTGAATTTTATTGGGGGAAGTGTGGTTAAGGACAATATTCAACATTATTTGCATATGAACAGGCCTTGGAGTTTACTGATCTGTTGACAGATCTGCTTTGGAATGGTTGAGTCTGAACTAATCCCATGAGGGGAAAGGAGATAATGTAAAGAATTTATGAGATTCCTATATAACAGAAGCATAAAATGTTATTGTAACCTAGGTTTTATTGGCACAATTAGCATGCTCGCTGCAAAATCTGCCACTGTAATCTAGTGTGCAGTTTATATTCTCATCTCTAAGATGTATATCCAGTGCCAACTTGCCTTAAAAAATTTCTCTTATACTTCAACTTCTGTAATGGTACTTCTGTTTGAGACTTTCTTATACTTCTGATATTTCACCACATATTCTCAGCCTCTCATTTTAACATGACTGCACCTCATGTTAAGTTCCTGTTCTTTATGCCTAAGCATTCTTTTAAAGGATCCATATTTTTTGATGGCCTTCCTAAATAGCAACATTTTAATCTATCCTTGTTGCAACCATGATATAAAATCTGTTCACCAAATTTCACACATGGTCTCACTAATTGTCTATACTATACAGTGAGAACTTTTAGTTATGCACTTACCATAACTTTAGATGTTTGGGATCCATCTCGCCTACATTCTGTACTGATGGGTTTGGAGCCGATCCTCGGCTCCGACTCGGCACGCTATACTATAGAGCGAAGTCTCTTATTGGCTGAGCTATTCTACATCCCAGGATGCACCACCACTGCTTCCCCAGATCTTGTTTGTCCGCACACATGCACACATACATAGACTGTTGATATAATATTGCCAGGTGTTTCAAGATGAAACGGCTAAACTTGAACCGTCCAGTCTCTTCTGATCTGCAAGGCAGGGGGAAGGAGGGTGGGTTATTAGGAATGTAGGTGAGATGGATCCCAAACATCTAAAGTTATGGTAAGTACATAACTAAAAGATGTTATGTGATCCTATCTCGCCTACATTCTGTACTGATGGGACAGCGTCCCTAGCACCTGATTCCTTGGTGGCTCATTGGAAAACACTCCTGAGAACTGTGGAACCGAAGGAAGCTCGACCTCGAGATGCCACATCCAATTTGTAATGAGAAATGAAGGTGTGAGGAGAAGACCAGGTAGCTGCAGCACAAATGTCACTAATGGCAAGCTTAGAATGAAAGGCTGTCGAAGTAGCCATAGCCCTTGTAGAATGAGCTTTCACTGTGGTTGTAAGCTCTTTATTAGAAAGGAAGTAAGTATGGCTGATACAGTCCCTGATCCACTTGGCAATAGTGACCTTCGTGACAGCTTTGCCCAATTTATTGTCCGAAAAGGACACAAACAACTGATCTGTTTTCCGTGTTTGGTGCGTCCTATCTAAATAGAAACGCAATTGCCTGTGAACATCCAATGTGTGGAAGATGTATTCCGCTCTGTTTGAGTACTTTGAGAAGAAAGCTGGAAGTTCCAATGACTGTTGCAGACAAAAGCTAGAACAAACCTTAGGAACAAAGGATGGATTAGGCCTGAGGGATACTCTATCCTTGTGAAAAACCAGGTACGGTGGTTTGACACATAGGGCTTGAAGTTCCGAAACTCTTCTGGCTGATGTAATTGCCACCAAAAAAGCAGTCTTCCAAGAAAGAAATTTCAAGTCACAAGTTGCTGCCGGTTCGAAGGGGGAAGAAGTCAAAGCACCTAATACCAAATTAAGATCCCACGGTGGAGCGGGATGAGAAATCGGAGGTCGTAGCAGCCCAGCACCTTTCATGAAGGCTTTACACAACTTATTGCTCATCAAAGGTGGGTCTATACTTTCATGAAAATTGGAAATAGCTGCCAATTGAACCTTGATGGTAGAGACCGAGAACCTTGATTGAATAGAGAAGCTAAAAACTTCAGAACCTCTGACACCGGGGCAGTAATGGGATCTAATCCCCGGAGTTGGGCCCAAATAGTGAATCTCTTCCATTTGCTGTTATACATTTTTTTAGTAGAAGTCTTGTGGGCCGAGGACAAGATATGTATGACTTCCGGGTCCAAAGCATGGTTCCTGACTATGGTCGGAAGAGGAGGAGCCAAGCTGTTAACCTCAACGAGTGAAGGGACTGATGATGTTGTCCCGACTGGTGGATCAAGAGGTCTGGAACCTGGTCCAGGAACCATGGACCGGCCAGTGCATATTTCCAAAGAAATCTTGCTTTGCAAGTGAATCACCTTCTGGATCACCCTGGGAAGAAGGGGAACCGGTGGAAAGGCGTACAGTAGGCCGGTGGGCCAAGCTTGGACTAGGGCGTCCTTGGGAATCTCCCCCGGAACTGGGGTGAGAGAGAAGAACTGTTGGCATTTCGTGTTGAGGGGAGTTGCAAAAAGGTCGCAACAAGGAGTTCCTCATCTTCTGAAAATCTGAGTTGCCACTCTGTCGTTCAGAGACCAATCATGAAGGGAGAGAATAGTTCTGCTCAGTCTGTCGGCTATCACATTGGATCTCCCCGGAATGTGTGTTGCTACCAGAAAACGTTTGGTTGCAATCGCCCAATCCCATACTTTCATAGCCTCTCTGCAAAGGGGGTAGGACCTGGTCCCTCCCTGCTTGTTCAGGTACCAGACTACTGGCATGTTGTCGGACTGAATGGCAATCATGCCCTGGGGGAGGTAACTGTGTAGTGCTTGTAGCGATAGAAGCACCGCCCTCATTTCCAGTATGTTGATGTGGAGGAGACTCTCATCGGAATGCCACTTGCCTTGGACTGACCTGCCCAGGTAATGTCCCCCCCACCCCGTCTGGGTGGCGTCCGTAGTCAAAGTGGCCACTGGAAGTGGTGGAACGAAGGGTCGCCCCTGATCCAGGTTGGAGGAAAGAAGCCACCAACGAAGGTCCTGTTTGCACGTGTCCGTGATCAGAATGAGGTGACTGAGAGGGAAATCCTGATAAGACCACTGGACTGACAGGAGCCACTGGAGAATCCTCATATGTAATCTTGCCAAGGGGACTAGGAGAACGGTGGCCAACATGGAACCTAAAAGTTGTAGGACCATCCTGGCTGGGGCTCGGCGTTTGAGGAGCAAGGCTCGAACTTGAGCCTGTAATATTTCTATCCTCTCTGTAGGAAGATAGACCTGCATTTGCTTTGAATCTATCTCTACTCCGATAAACCGTATGCGCTGAGATGGCAGCAACACAGACTTTGCCCAATTGAAGGTGATTCCTAGGGAGTTGCCTAGAGATATAGTGGCTGCTAGGTTCTGTAAGAGTAGACGCCTGGAGGTGGCAGTTAGGAGCCAGTCGTCTAGGTATGGAAACACCTGGAATCCTAGACTTCTCAGGTGAGCAGTCACCACCGCCAAACATTTGGTGAACACCCTGGGGGCTGTGGTGAGACCAAAGGGCAGTGCACGGAACTGGAAATGACTGTCTCCCAGGCTGAAGCGCAAGTGTCTCCTGGACTCCTGATCTATCAGGGTGTGATAATAGGCGTCCTTCAGATCTATGGAGCACATCCAAACACCTTTCTCCAGCAGCGGGAGAATGGATTGTAAGGTGACCATCCGGAACTTTGACTTCTTGACAGATCGGTTGAGTTTGCTGAGATCCAAAATGGGCCTCAAGTCCCCGGTCTTTTTTGGCTCCAAAAAGAATCTTGAGTAAGTCCCTAATCCGGTCTGGCCTTCGGGGACCGGTTGGATGACTCCTTTTTGAAGCAGCTTTGAGATTTCGATGGCTGCGAGATCCCGTTGACTGGGCGGTGGGTCCAGGATTTTCCAAGATGGTGGGGGGGGCTGAGAAAGAGGGATAGTGTCACCTCCGGCGATGATTCGGAGCACCCATCGGTCCTGAGTGATATTCTCCCAGGCCTTTAGGTGCCTCGAAAAATGACCCCCGACTGGCTCTGGAGCTGCGCAGTCGGGCAATCCTTCAGGGATGCTGGAAGGTTGAGGAGCCACGAAAGGACTCGCGGTCTCCAGTGTTGCGGGGGCCTCTGCCGCCTCTGGGACAGCGTCTTCGTGAAAAATTTCCCTCTCCTCTGCCTCTAGAAGGGGAATCGTCCTGCTGTGAGGGGTAAGTCTTCTGAGATTTACGGAACCACATTCCCCCCCCCCCTTCTAGCCTTGGGATAAGGCCGGAAGGGAGTGGAAAACCGTGCCCCTACAGCAGTCAAAGTCTTACCCTCTTGTTCACAGCGGGTCAAGGTGTCCTTTACCTTGGGTCCAAACAAAGAGGACCCATCAAAGGGAGCATCGGCAAAGGAAGACTTGAAGGCCTCTGCAAAATGACACAGGCGGAGCCAGGCTTGTCTCCGTAGAGCAACACCTGTACCCGCCGCTCTACTCGCCCCCTCGGCTGCATACGAAATGAGCCTCATGGACGAGTTCGATATCGATGATAGAGTAGCCAACTGAGAGCTAACCATCTGGGCCAACTGCTCAGGTAGGTTACCAGAGAGGGTATCTGAAAGTTCCTTGACCAGATCCCTCTGAAGTCTGGTGAAGTGCGTCAGATAATTCAGAGACCTTAAAGTAAAGGCTGCTGAAGTAAGGGTGCGCTTCCCGTACCGATCCATGCTCCTGGACTCTTTATTAGGAGGATGGACGGACGTCGAAGCCTCTGCCACATCTTGCTGGGTAGCAGATGCCACCACCAGGGCATCTACGGCCACACCTTTGGAGAGGAAGTCCTTTTCAGGAGGGGCTGAAAGAAATTTATTCGGGCGAGCTGGCACCGGTTCCACAGAATCCGGGTGCTCCCACGCCCTTCGAGAGATCAAATCCAGAAGCTCATCGAAAGGCGGAGACACCCAGGAGGCAGAGGGCTGAGCCCCAAAGGCCTTGAGGAATACCGACTCCTCAGCGGAAGGGGGTTTGGACTGCCAGTTGCCTCATTGCTTCAGGATTTCCAAGATGTCCACAAAGGAGACATCATCCGAGGACGACTTGGGGGACCCCTCCGCATCATCGAGGTCGGTGTCTGAGGTAAGAGACTCATCAGGGGAGTCGACGTGCTTCCTCTTGCACTGTCTCTTCCTTGGAGGTTCCTCCGAAGATGCTTCGGAGGGACCTTCAGGAAGGGGGGAAACCCCGATGGGGATGACCTCAGGCCCCAGGGCTCCGCTGTCTTGAGACAGGGGGACTACAAAGGAACCAGTCTCCATGCCAAGGGAAGGTGAAGGTGAAACGGTGGAGGTGGCCAAAGAAGATTTGGCCAAAGCACTCCTCATTGCCCTGAAGGCCGGACCCCCAGAGTCCTGGGAAGGTCCGATCCCCAAGGCCACAACAGTAGACGGCACTCCCACAGCCGACGCACCAAGAGGGAGGCTCGGAACCAAAAGCATCGGTCCCGAAGCATCACCCCCGGGGCCGACCGAGGAGGTCCGTGTACCGAACTCCGACCCGAAGGTCGGGGTTGGAGTAAGGGTCGGAGCCGACCCGACAACCTCCATCGGCTTCACCAGCACCGACTCCAACGGTGCCGAGGCTGTTGGAGGAGGAACCAAGACTATAGTTTGGGCAATCGGCTCCGGAGCCGACTGGGCTGGAGCCGACACTAACTTTTGGAAGACTGGAGACTGAAACAGACTTTGAAGTACCCTGTCAATGTCCGAATCCGACATCCTCGAAGACCGAGAAGAGATCGAACGGGTTCGAGTCGACTTCTCGACTTCTCCACCGGTTCCGAAGGACTGGGGGACCGGCTCCGAATTGTCTTGATAACTATCGGTGCCGAGGGAGACTCCACAACCATTGCAATTTCCCTCTGTGCCAAAGTGGACTTCAGCGCCGAAGGGGAAGAGTCTGAGCGGGCATCTCTCATCGGCTCCGAAGACTGTGGAGCCAATGAAGGTGACCTGCCTCTCGAAGCTCTAGCCGTCGGCTCCGAAGCCAGAGGAGCTGAGGCTGGAGGCATCGAGGCAGACTGTTCCGCCCTCGGCTCCGAAGTCCGTGGAGCCGATGGAGAAGCCTGCCGAGATTTCTTAGTAGCCGGTTCCGACGGGCTGGTCGGAGCCGACGATTTCTTTTTCTTCGAGGGAGAAGAGGAAGAAGATAAAGCCTCCTCAAAAGTAGGTTTAATAAGCCCCTTTAAAATCAATTTGTTTTTCCTCTCTTGGAGGACCCGGGAGGAAAAAGCGTGACAAACGCTGCAAGACTCCTTAAGATGTTTAGGGCCTAAACAATACACACATAAAGAGTGATCGTCCGTTATGGACATTTTGTAGCTGCATTTAGAGCACTACTTGAACCCTGATGGTCTGTGCTCTTTCGACATATTGACTCCCAAACAGTACAAAAAAGAAACTTTCTTCAAAACTTGTCAAGAGAAAGCAAATAATGGCAAGACCCCTCTAACTGAAAACGGGATACTTAACCAAATATAACACTACAATAAGACTGACACTAAAAAATATCACTCACGCACGAGGGCAAGGCCCCTCTAACTTAAACGGGATCCTTTCCCTCAAATAAAAGACAAATTTACCACAAAAACTTAATCAAAAAATCAGCCACACAACAATGATAGCTGTTAAAACAGCTTTTGGGGTTAATCAAAAAATTTCTGACAGAAATGTGTGAAGAAATAGACACTTAGCTCAGCCAAGTCCGAGACCACGTCTTTTGCTGTAAAGCGGCAAACGAGATCTGGGGAAGCAGTGGTGGTGCATCCTGGGATGTAGAATAGCTCAGCCAATAAGAGACTTCGCTCTATAGTATAGCGTGCCGAGTCGGAGCAGAGGATCGGCTCCAAACCCATCAGTACAGAATGTAGGCGAGATAGGATCACATAACATCTTGCTGTTTTGATGTCTGCATATATACATCACAGAAGTCCTCCATCTTTCTTTCTTCAAGTTGTGTGCTGACTTTTCTTCCATTCCGCAGTGGTGCGTTGTTGCCTCACAGCAAGAGGTTCTCCTGTTCGATTCTCGGCTTGGGTTGGGAGTGCCTTCTGTGTGGAGTCTGCATGTCCTCCCCGTGGTCGAGTGGGCATTCAAAAGACATGTGTTGAATTGGCATGCCTTTGTTGAAGGTTGGGCATCGGGCTGGCAACTCTACATCATAAAAAACAACTGCCAATCATTAGCGAACCGGAGTTCCGCCGTGGTGACCCCTAACCGAGAAAAGCCGAAAGATAAACAACATCTTTCAACACATACCCACAAAGCTTCTAGCCATGATGATGAAATTGCACAGTTGCTTAAAAATTACTTAAAGTCTCTCCTTCCTTTTAAATTTTTCACTTGTGATGAATTATTTTTCTGAATTCATTACTGGTGTATGCATCTTTCAAAGCTTCTGTTTTATGATGTGCCACCTTGCATTAAATGCAAGTTCTTATATGCATGGCAAGTCAAATAACCAACCAGCTTAGTTCTTACACATAGTTGTTTTATACTTTCTTTACTGTCCCGTATATGCACTTTCTTTTCATTTAAAGGGCTTTTCTTTCAGTCTGTCTGCAGTGACACTTATTGCATAGAGATTAAAGGAACCATGCCAGGAGTAAGTGGTTTGAATGTATTATAATGACAAGTGAATCACTCTGCATGTATGTACCATTGTGTTGAAACATTTTCACTTACAGAGATAATCTACATGTCTCCAATGACGACTTGATGATAGATTTGTAGACACTTTCTTATTTTTAAACAACTTGTATTACAAATTTCAAAAAGAGATGAACACATATGGACTACTTTTTATAATTATATCCAAGAACAAACTTGATCCATATAAACATAAATGACACAGCATTGAATTACATAATACATTGTTTTCTGATATTTTAAGAATGTATTTCTGTGTTGTGTGAGGAAAATTATGGTTGTGTCCTGTATTTATTTGTTCAGGGAGTTTTGTTCTAAAAGTGAGTCAGCTGCTATAAACAAGCATTTTAAGTACTTTAGAATAGTGGGGTATTACAGCATTAAGAAGGGATTAACTTTCTGATATTACTTCTTAGATGCTAGTTCTTCATCCAGTTGACAACAAATGCTGTATATATTCTTTTATAATTTTCAGTTTTTCTGTTTCTGATCTAATGACAGCTTGACACTTGTTTTCTTGTCCTCTTTTCAGTTTCTGATCCAATGGCCACTCTGATGTCTCTCCTAACTCCATAAGCATCTCTATGTAAGCATATCTTCTCATATTATCTGAAAACCAGCGCCCCTTTTCTCAGATTGTGACTACTTGCTCTTGTATGAGAAATTCTACCCTGCTGGATTCAGAAATCCCTGTTGTATACATGATATAACAGTAATATACATGCTAAGTTTATTTCTTTTCATGGTGTGTCAGATGATGATATTGCAACATTTACTTGTCTACCTTTGTTTTGCCTTTATCCTAGGTATATCTTTCTTTTTAATTTCACCAAATATTTTTGGATTTCTAATGCTGTGATAGGACTGGACCCATCTTTCTTAGTATGGTGTCTGCAGAAATATACAAAACTGCTCCAGATGGATTGTGAAACAAAATACATTTGTGTAAGTAAACTTATCATGACCGTAGATGCACTAATACTGTTGCTGTAGCCTAAGCTATTTGGGTCCTACACAAGTGACAGGCCACTTTTCAAAGACTAAGGACACCTTCCATGTGTTCTATCAGGAGCTCAAAGGGAGCACCAATATAAAGACAGATCACTAAATTAGTCTTGCCTAGAAAATGAATCCTGAAAGGACAATGCTAGGAAAGAAACCCAACAGTAAAGCACATATACACAAGGGTCTATACATCCACACAATGACAATACAAAAGGAAACTAGCCAAAATAAGGGGGCTGGAGGGAGAAACAGCTACTGCAACAGTTATCTATTACAACAACTACTGTTATGGTAAGTCTACTTACACAGCTGTACACTGTTTAACATTCATATCGTTGTTACAGTAGTCAAGCTATTTGGATCAATTACCATAATTTAGAAACTAAGCAAGGAGCAGGAAAAAATAAACTAATTAATTCCAAAAGTTCCTGGAGAAGGATCCTATCAAAGCTTATTCTGGACTTTGATAAGGCATCTACTTTGTAGTGCTTTGTAAAAGTATCTCCAAAGGACCAAGTTACTGACTCTAAAATACTTCTACAGTGTACACCTTTCCAAAAAGCCACTGAAGAAACTATAGCCCTTGTGGAAGGGGCCTTAACCCCACATATAAGTGGCATATTATGGTGAGTTTAACAAAAGGCAATAGCATGAGACAACCAACTGGACACAGTCTGCTTTGGCACAGGTTGCCCTTTCCTCTTACCTTAATAGAGACAAATAGCTGATCAGCTTTCCTGAAGGATTGAATTTTCATCTAGTCAGTGTCTGATTAGCCTATGGACATCCAGAGTGCGAAGAATCTTTTCTTCCTTGTTCTTGGATTCATGGAAAATGAGGTAGGGCTGACTCAATATGACATTTGCAACTCAGATACTCTCAGAAGTACAGAAGTTAGAGCAATAAGTATAACAGTCTTCCATGTTAAATACCTAAATTCACCATATTGGTTCAAATGGAAAAGTAGTAAGCCTTTCAAGCACAAAGTTCAGATCCCAAGAAGGATCCACCTGTTTCCTAGGTGGACATATACGCAACCCCCTTTCAAAACTGTTTAACTTGTAAACAGTTAGAAAAGGGTGATCTAAAGGCAGACAAGCAGAAGTGGCTGACAAATGAACCTTGACACAGGAATAAGAAAGTCAGAGGACAGTAATTCACACAAATAATGAATAAATAGAGGAAATTGAGCCTGAAGAGGGTCCTGTTTCATGGACTGGCACCAACTAGAAAATCATTCCCACTCATACATATATGATTTTCTAGCAATAGGTTTTTTTTTGCCTCCTTTAGTACCTACTGAACTTTCTCAAAAAATAACTCTCTAAAAGTTATAAATTATATTATACAAACAGTTAGTTTTCTGGGTGGGGTGTATCAAAAAACACCTGTTTTGTGTGAGCAAATCCAGTTTGGGGGAAAGCCTGAGGTTATTGCCTTTGGCCAGATTAAAAATAACAGATAATCACTGTTGTCTAGGCCAAAAGGAGGTCATCACCACAATTATTTGGAGTCCTTCTGAATCTTAAGAAGAACCCTGGATATCAATGGAATGGGTGGAAAGGCATACAGAAACATTCCTGTCTATGTGAATGAGAAGAAGGATCTGTGTTCTCAGCCTGTCTGTAAGGAATCCTAAAGCAGAATTTCTTTAGTTGTCTCTTCTATGAGGTGGCAAACAGATCTACTTGAAGTGTTTCACACATTTGGATCAGTTTTTGGAAGACCCAAGTATGAAGTTTCCATTCGCGAAAGTCTGCTCTAGTCCTCCTTACCTGTCAGCAATTACGTTTTGCTCTTACAAAATGTATGAAACCTGAAGATCAAAATGAGCTGGGTTATCTCCCAGGCTAACATAAGAAGTCTGAAAAGATGGTATGTTCTGTAACAGGAAGACAGTCATGCTGACTGGGATGACTACCCTTGATATTTGGAGGCATTTTCTTTCTTGTTGGAGCCTCATTGTCATTGTTTTTTAAACTCCTGTTTGACAGCTCCTTGCTGATTAAGTTGCTGACTGAAAATGGGAGCTGATGAGAAAGGGAAGAATGCTGGATTTGTTTTAAAGAAAAGGAGGGCTGTGTGAAGATAGGTGAAGGCTGCCAGCTTATCTAGATAGAATTTGTAGATAATTCTGTCATTTGTAAGAATTAATGTAAGCCACATGTTTGTTCTCTTAAATGTGAAAAGACTGTATTGGATGTTGAACTGTAAACAATTTAACAACAGTGCACTCTGCTGTAAGAAAGTTGATAAGTCAAGCACTGTGAAATTCTTTGATCTAAAACTTGGAGCCGAGATGTCTAGAGGGAGGCATTCTGCCTATTGTTTTGATCCAGAGTTAATGCCTAGAATTTACATATATAATTTATTTTATTGCCCTGGCTTCCTGACCAGCTGCAAGATCAAAACGGCTATTAAACTCCAAGTTTCTGTTAGCATGGGATGAAAATGATGTAATCTGAAATGAATCAGTAGTACTGTGTTATCAATTTAAGGACAGAAAGAATGAGGACATTTAGCATTTGTCTTGAGAACATCCATCGTCACCAGCACTGTCTTGCTCTATATGTAAGTTTATTTTAGAACTGTTTTATCTTAGATATAGCTAGGAACTAGGAAGATTAGATTATTTTTTCTATACTGATGTCAGAACTTTTCTACTGTATTATTTTAAGTATTTCTCTGTGATCTTTGAACTCTTGACCAGCACTGTGTAGTAAGAAGTATTGTCTTGTGCTTTTATTATTTATTATTAAATATTTTAAACCTTTCAACTGTGGCTGTTTTGTGTAGAGATAATTTAAGCTCTAAGAGTACATTGCATGTATTTAGTGATGCTGGCCAAGCCACTCCAATAAGCCTTGCCTCTTCAGTTGTACTTACCATTTGGATAATAATATTGCACAGTAATAATTGGACACCCTGTGTTAAGGGCCTTTTTAGTAGCTGATAAATATTAGTGGGTGGTGGCAAGTGGTACTACCATATAGTCTGAGTAAAAGGGGCACAGCTGGAGAACCTGTGCCAGCCTTCCCAAGGAGTGTCTGTGTGGTTGTATATAACTCTTATCTCAAAGTGTTTGTGTGTCAGCTACTTGGGCAGGGACACGAAGCACTGTTTGGACAGAGAGGGTGCTGGAGGTTTTAGCTTACCCACTAGGCTGAGATCTGGTCCCTACAGCTGTGCCAGTGGGGAGTCTTATTGGGGACCTGGAGAGAAAGGGAGAAACCAGCCCCAGACTGATTGTGATCTCTGTGTGCACTTAAGGGAAATTGTACTTTACTGTGTGTGTATGTGTTATCCTTTCCTTATATGGACACCCCTCACTGGTGTTAGTGGTGAGGATTGAGGCTCCTTGATTGCTGGGCCAGTGCACGGGTGTCACAAGCTGAAAAATTTGAGCCACCCCTTCTATAAACTTTCCCCTGTCACCTCACTTCTTGAGCACCTCAGGTGCAGAAGGGTCAAGCAGAACATCCTTATATAAAGAAAAAATTACCATTTCAGTTTTACCATCTTCAGGAAGATTTTGAGAATGAAGCCCAGTCAATCTTCTTATTACTAACCTAGTAGCATCATCTCAGGAGAAATAATCATTAGCATCATAAGCACACTTTAAAACATTTTTTTATGTGCAGTTGATTGGTTAATGGGCTCATTAATTATCAATGTGAAAGATATTTAAGAGCTTCTTATGCAGTATTTGTTGTTCTGAAGAAGTCTGTGTAAACGGACGAAACCTAGGTCGACGCATTTTACTTGCAATTGTTTTAATTTAATAAATCTTGTTTGGAGCGTTTATGGGCCTTAGATTTTCTTTTGAAGTGTGGCAGCAATACTATTTACTATACAGCATCTCTACTTCGGCTGTGGTGCCTTTTTTCCTACGTTTTTGTTTTTTGGAGGTATTGGTTCCTGGTTTACTACACTTTAAAACATGATTAGTAACATGAGAAACAGATGTTAGAGGCATTTAATGTTTTTAACCATAAAAGAATGAAGGTTAAGGGTGTGTCCAAGATGGCTAACTGACAGCAGCAACTGATGAAAGCTCTGTGACTGAAAACTTTTCTCTGACAGAAAATATAATAAAAAAATAAAATCTGCAGATACTTGTTAGCTAAATGTATTCATTAATAGTCAGACAAATGATTTATAGCTTCAAGTTATTTTAAAAGCAATAGTTTCTCTGTCAGAATTTCAACTGTTTAGTTAACAGAGAAGAGACTTCAACACAAGTCACTCAAGAAATGGTACTCAGGATTTTTGTGTTAAAAAAGACATTTAGTCAATATTATCTAGTATACAGGATAGATTACTTAAAATAGATAAAGTGGATACAAAACTGAAGAGACCAGGAAAAAGGATGGAACATTTTGAAGCTACTATGAAACAAGGGGCACAAAACAGCAGTATGGAAGAGACTTTGAAGGATCATGAAAGCAGAATAACTCAAGGTAAGTCTCAGACTGAATTTCTTTTAAAACAAAATAACTGGCTTATAGAAAAACTCAATGGCTTAGAATATAGAGTGAAATGAAATAACATTAGAATTTATGCTCAACCTGAAAAGTATGAGGGAGGCAAAATAAAAAACTTCTTAACTATCTGGCTACATAAAACATTAAATCTACCTGAAACTTTATCTTTTATAATTGAAAGAGCACACTGATCCCTGAGATTACCTTCTAAGAAGGAAAACTCACCACCATGCTCAATTATAATTAAGCTCATGTCTAGCTTAAAAAAAGATCAAATATTAAAAACAGCATGGTCCAGCCCACCTATTAAAATAGGTGAACATGTAGTCAGATTTGACAATGACTATACCAGTAAAGTCATAAGCAAAATAAAATCTTGTTTACCACTGAGCAAAGACCTTAAAAAAAACAATATTAAGCCTTTTTGGTGTTTCCTGCAAAGAGCAAATTATTCCTTTCTGAAGAAACCAAAATATTTAACACACTAGAGGAGACATCCACTTTTGTTCACAGCAATAAAATCCTTAATACTGAAGAAATGGAGTGGAACTGTATATCTCTGAAGAGACAGAATGAGCTGAATTTTTTGGAACATGGCTTCTAAATCTAAGAAGACTAAAAATAACTCTCATTCACTGATTACAGGACTATTGTTTTCTGAAAAAATAGATTTGCCTTTTAAGTAAAAGGTTTGCACTGGACTTTAAGTCTCAAAACATATTAAGTATGTATTTATATTATAAGCTAAAGCAGTTTTTTCATGATGAGGAATATAAAGGGTTAGTTTTACTGCTTTACTATATTTACAGTGAAAGACAATATATTTCATTTAACTAAACCTATACATGCATTTCTAAATTTTAAACAAATACTTTATGTAAGAAAATGTCATTATTTTATAAGCAATACAATTGGTAACTTTAACGCTATATAACTTAATAATTATATATTATTTGTTCAGCATCACTTAGTATGTGCATTGCTGACTTAACTGAATGTCAGATCTAAGCATCATTTATGAAACAACAGACATGCTGAGATAGCTTGAGAACAAAAGAATGTTTCATCTCTTCAGAATGCTACAATTTTCCTGCCTTGAGCTGTGCTGAAGAAAATCTATGTCAAAGTTCATTAGTGATGTCTGTGAAAGAAGAACTTTGTTTTTTTTTCTTTTCTCAAGTATATATGTGAGAAATCTACTCAAAATATCACGTATTTTCCTTTCTTAGAAGTGAAAAATTGGTAAGACAAAAGCTACAGTAATGTTATAACATATATAACATATAGTAATGTAACATAATTTGCTAACATTTTCCATGTATACATCTTATGCTGCAGTGTTATTAACTTTAACTATACATATTAATATATTAATCATATATATTAATTGAAGGAAGTAAAGATAGATGCCTGTTACTGATTAGAATATTGTAAAAGAACTAAGAAGAATGAGAAACTTACAGAGGAACTCAGTACTACTATGTGCTGTGAGTTGTCATTTTCACATGCTGTAGCCAGATTCTGATAGCATGTAAAGCTTTGATCAGAAGAGCAGTTCACAATGGTTAAACACACGTATTCAAATTAAATAAGCAGGAATTCTTTTATATATATATATATATATATATATATATATATATATATATATATGACACAAAGAAGGAGGTTCCAGAGTACCAGTGAGCCAAAGGCTGCTCTTCCCCTAGAGACCAGATCCCATTTGTAATGAGGATTAGGCCATATTACAGCTACACAAATATCACCCAATGAAGATCTGCATAAAAAAAGCTGAAGAAGTTGCCAAAGACCTTGGGGAATGTGCTTTTTTGTAGTTTTGGCAAAGACAAGCCCAATTTATCATAAACAAAGGTAAGGCAATCCATTAATCCTTTGGCTAAAGTAACTTTAGAAACTGGTTTGCCTAACTTTGACTCCAAAAAGGAGACAAACAATTGTTCTGATTTCCTAAAACTTTTGGTTCTATATAGATAAAACCATAATTGTCTGTGAACGTCCAACATGTGCAACATATACTCTTCCTTATTTGAGAAATTTGGAAAGAAGACTGGAAGTTTGATAGCCTGATTAATATTGGATTCTGACACCAACTTAGGAAGAAAGGAAGGATTGGTCAATAAGGATATCCTTATGAAAAATCAAATGAGGAGGATTAAATGACAGTGCCTGTAATTCTGATACTCTTCTAGCAGACATAATGTCCGCAGAAAAGATAGTTTTTCAGGTCAATAATGTTTAATCACACTTAGCTGATGTTTCAAATAGGAATTGTGTTAAGATTTGTAAAACACTGTTCAAATCCCAAGAAGGAGTAGGATTTTTTAATGGGGATTTAAGTAGAAAAGTTCCCATTATAAAAGCTTTATAAAGTTTTGTAAAAAGCTAAAGATGAGTTATTTACACATATATCAAACTTGGAAATGGCAACTGGTTGTACTTTTAACACTAGACTAGCTAGCACCTTCACTGAAAATTGTAGATAAAAATTCAAGAACTTTAGAAAATGGTGCTGAAAAGGGGTCTATGTTTTTCTTCTGAGCTCAAATGGCAAACCTTTTTCCATTTACTTCTACAAAATTTCCTAATGGAAGATTTGTGAGATGATAGTTGGATGTGATGGACAGGAGAGGAGAGCCTGGACTGTCTAGCAATCAATGGAAGTGGAGACATCATTGAGTCAATTTTTAGGCTTGGAATGTCTGGTGACTCATGTCTGTCAAGTGAGAGAGTGGAACTGGAGTTGGATACAGAATCCAAGGAGGACAAAGCAGATGAGGTCATAGAAAAGGAAAACAAATCTGATGAAGCCAGAAGGGGCAATGAGGAGAACTCTGCTATTCAATTGAAATACTTTTTGAAAAAAATTGAGAATTTGAGGTAACGGGTGATAGGTATAAAGGAGATGATGGGACCAATTGTGAAGCAGACCATCCATTGGTGACCCCCTGGAGGGGGATCAGGGCAAAGACTCTCTTGCATTTGTTGTTGAGGGGAGATGCAAAGAGATCACAGCATGGTTGACCCCAATGATGAAAGATCCTTTCCGCAACCTTCATATTGAGGGACCACACCCGAGGCATTAAAATGGACCTGCTTAACTTGTCTGCAATCACTCTGGATTTCCCTGGAATGTGCATTGCTATCAGAAATTGATTGGATGAGGTAGCCCATTGCCACACCATCATAGCTTCTTGACAACATATTTTTCATGGTGGGGAGAGCATCTTGAAAGGCCTGCAATACTAGGAGAACAGCTCTTATTTCCAGAAGTTTGATATTTATGTATCCACTTTGGAGAACCATGTGCCTTGGTCTATCTTTTCCAAGAAGTGCCCCCACACCCGATTTGAGTGGCATCCAGGGTCACTATTGCATTTGGTTGGAGAAGGACAAAAGGGTGACCTTCTTGAACTTGACTGGAGTGTATCCACCATAGAAGATAATTTTTGCAAGCTTGTGTTATTTTGATCTGACTGGATAAGGGTGGGTAGAGAATGGACCACTGGGTTGCCAATATCCACTGACGTATCCTCATATGATACCTTGACAACAGTACCAGAATGAATGCTGCTGACATGGATCCCAAGGATGAAGGATCAAACTGATAGTCTGAACACTTGACAGGGGGAGAGATGCTGTTTGATTGACCATATTGAGCTAAGCACCTATGACTTTCACTGTCTGTGTTGGTTTTAGATGACATTTGTTCTAATTGACCGACTTTGTAAAATAAACGAAACCGTGACTAAACACAACACTTCACCTCACTCGAGCACCAAAGCCAGGATAGTCACTATTAGTACAGCTATTCTTATATTTGTATTTAAACGAATACTGGAAACTTTCCACAAAGACGTTTTATTTCACTTTGAAGTGTGCAAATAATCATACACTTTTCGTCAGGGCTCCTGCCCCAACTTCATCAGAAACAACAACCCTTTTAAAATATGCCTTTATATAGTACATCTGAACATCATTATCCAGTATAATTAATTGATTGATGAATTTAAATTAATTTAATATAATATAATTAACTCCAGCATAAATATTAAAAATCAATGTATAAAAAGCATGAATACAGCCAGCGTTTTGAATCAGTATTAATCACAAAATTAAAACAATATTTAAGCTATGTTAAGACACTCTTGAACCAATACGTGAACCTTCCTTACCAACATATTTCCTTTAATATTTCACTCACTTAATAATGACAAGTGTATGTATACAAATATAAATAAAAACATTCTAACCTAATTCTAGTATATTGTATAAACGCTTTAATAAATAATAAAGCATAATAAAGAAATGACATGTGCATACACGACCTCTACCAACCAAATCATTTTAACCTACTTCAAAGACACTTTTAGGGACACTTTTAGTTAATAAATGTCAATATTGGTACCTTTAGATTATTATACTGTACATCTATACTCATAACTTAAATAATAGGTGTACTGAAGCCAATATTAACAATAATAATGTTACTAAATAAGTGTCATGTATAAAAAAGTCAATAAATATTAAAAATCAATAAACATTAATAAATATTAAAAAATATTAATAATAAATAGTAATAAATAGTGAACAGTAATAATAATTATTTATTGACTTTTTTATACATGACACTTATTTAGTAACATTATTATTGTTAATATTGGCTTCAGTACACCTATTATTTAAGTTATGAGTATAGATGTACAGTATAATAATCTAAAGGTACCAATATTGACATTTATTAACTAAAAGTGTCCCTAAAAGTGTCTTTGAAGTAGGTTAAAATGATTTGGTTGGTAGAGGTCGTGTATGCACATGTCATTTCTTTATTATGCTTTATTATTTATTAAAGCGTTTATACGATATACTAGAATTAGGTTAGAATGTTTTTATTTATATTTGTATACATACACTTGTCATTATTAAGTGAGTGAAATATTAAAGGAAATATGTTGGTAAGGAAGGTTCACGTATTGGTTCAAGAGTGTCTTAACATAGCTTAAATATTGTTTTAATTTTGTGATTAATACTGATTCAAAACGCTGGCTGTATTCATGCTTTTTATACATTGATTTTTAATATTTATGCTGGAGTTAAGTATATTATATTAAATTAATTTAAATTCATCAATCAATTAATTATACTGGATAATGATGTTCAGATGTACTATATAAAGGCATATTTTAAAAGGGTTGTTGTTTCTGATGAAGTTGGGGCAGGAGCCCTGACGAAAAGTGTATGATTATTTGCACACTTCAAAGTGAAATAATTTGTTCTAATTGAAGGAAATGCCCAGATGGGAGCATAACTGGAATATGTAATCTTGAGCTAGAATCAGTTGATGCCTAGTTGAAGTGTTTATAAGCCAGTCTTTGAGATATGGAAAAACCTGGAATCCCAGCAGTCTCAAGTGAGCTGCCACTACTGCCGTACATCTGGTAAACATTCTTGGGGGGGGGGGGACTGTGGTGAGGCCAAAGGGTAAAGCTCTGAATTGGTAATGACTGGCTCCCAGCTAAAAGCATATATATCTCCTGGATCATCTCTTCATTTTGATATGATAGCACACATCCTGAAGATCTATCAAGCACATCCAGTCATCCTTGTGCAGAAAAGACAGGATGGACTTAACCATGACCATTCAAAACTTTGTATATGGAACAGACTGACTTTGACAGCTGTGATATAAAATTGGTCTCTGGTTCCCTGTTTACTTGGGCACTAAAAAAATCTTGAGTAAGTTCTGGACTGTTTCTGATCTAGGGGGACCTCTTGGAAGACTCTTTTTTTCCTAGCAGCTTTTGTATTTCTAGTGCTGCTGCTTCCTCTCTGATTGGGTGGAACATTGGGGATTTTATATGAAACTAGTGGGAGTCGATGGGAAAATGATATTATATAACCTCTGGATAAAATTTCTAGTCAGGTTCTCTGTGGAGAGATAGATGACCCCCAACTTCCTTCAGAGAATGACAGTCAGGCCTCCTTTCAGGAGTGTTAGTAGGATATGTCAGAGAAAGTATCTCTAGGTACTTTGTTATGCAGAACACCTCTGCAGTGGAGGTGGCATCTTCCATCAGAGTCCCCACCTGCCCCTGGGGGAACGGTCTCTATGTGGATCTTGGAAGGGACCCTGGAATTTTCTGAACCAAATTTTACATCCACCACTTTGATTCCTAGAAAAGGTCCATTGAGGGGTCATAAAACATATATCCACAGCAAACAGGGTTATCGCTTCCTGCTCAAACCTAGAAAGTGCACCTTTTACTTTGGGGCCAAATAAGGAATGTTTGTCTAAAGGAGTATTGAGAAAGGAAGATTTGAAGGATTCCAGAAAAATCACACAAATGCATCCAGGCATGTCTCTTGATGAAAATGTCTGAACCTGCTGGCCATGAGGTACCTTCAGCCATGTGGAAGATAAGCCTCAATGACAGGTTAGAAATGGATTGAAAGGTAGCCAACTGTGATGCAATAGAGCTCTTTGCCTTGGAGGATATGGTCCCAGTAAGGGATTTGGTAAGTTCTTTAATCAAATCCCAGTGAAGTCTTGTAAAGTGTGCTGAATAATTCAGTGACAGAAGTGCAAATGTTGCTGAAGCATACACATGCTTCCCAAATCTGTCCAGCATCTTAGACTCCCTGCTAGGGGGGGTGGACAGAGGAATTTTGTTCTGCTAGTTCCTTTTTTAATTTCTCCAAATCTTTTGGGTTTCTAATACCATGATGGGAGTGGACCCCATTCCTAAGTCAAAGTATGATTAAAGTTCATGAAATTAGTATTGTTTCACTCTTTGATGTCAGCCAAAAGTGCTCTTTGCAGCAGCAGCAATGTGCCCAGTAATGTCTCCTTCTGTAATTCATATGGAGTTACGTGTATTGGTAGCATATCTAAATAGATCTAGAGTAGTCCAAATACAGGCTTTGCTGTATTCTGGACTTTTGGAAAGTTCCTGTGTTGCCATTTCCTTTCTTGGATTAAGGGAGGCTTCTTTGTTCACCAGTGGCAGTGGGGAGCTTAGAGCAGCCTATCTATCCCTGGAGGAGTGTTCCCAGCACAAGAATCTGGTAGTCTATTGGCCATTTTGGGCCACTTTCTAGCTCTTTCAAATCCCCCTGTATAAAACCCGCTTTGGCGAGGTTTTTGCGCTTGTTACTACTCAGCCAAGCTCCTCGTGGTCCTGCAGAGTGGTGCTAGCAGCAGAGAGGCTAAAAGAGCGACTGCTAACCTGATAAAAGTGTTTTTTCCTGCTACTACCTGGGTGCCTGTCCGATCTAGCTAAACTGCAAATATTTCTGCTTCTTGAACTGTTTTAAACTGTCTAAAGTTGTTTTTGCACCGGCACTTTTAAAGTTTGTCCTGTTTGTTGCATTTACTTGTTGAGGCTACACACTCAAGTGCGCTAGCCTATGTTACATATTTATTGCAATTTCCTGCTGTTTGCTGCAAAAAAGAAAAAAAAAAGTTATCCTTGTTTCCCATCTTTCCTTACCTAGAGTAGTCCAAATACAGGCTTTGCTGTATTCTGGACTTTTGGAAAGTTCCTGTGTTGCCATTTCCTTTCTTGGATAGAGAGAGGCTTCTTTGTTCACCAGTGGCAGTGGGGAGCTTGGAGCAGCCTATCTGTCCCTGGAGGAGTGTTCGCAGCACAGGAATCTGGTAATCTGTTGGCTGTTTTGGGCCAATTTCTAGCTCTTTCAAGTCCGCCTGTATAAAACCCACTGTAGCGTGGCTTTGCGTGATTTTGTGCATAGCGCGGCATCGAGCAGCGCCGCTTATTTGGGTTTGAGCCTTGGAACTGATCTAGTTCTCATAATAAACACCCTATTCCTACGCTAAAGCCTAGCACTTGCTCACTAAAGCAATTATATAAGTCAGCACTAAAAAATTAAAAGCACTACACCCTCACAAACTCCCCTTGAGTAACTTGTTCCCCATTGGCCCTTTTTTTCAATTATAAAGGAATTTCCAATACTATTCTAGCATGTCCAAAGGTCAGTTGTCAATCTCCTCTCCGGTCCAGCTGGTGAACCTGGGAATCTTGAGGCAATGTTACAACAGCCTAATGTACACAGACAACCCTCTCCTCCTCCCAACAAAGTCCAACACATATGAGAGATGCAACCATATAGCCAAACTGGAGGCTAAGCTCTCTCTCAACTCAGTACTGGTGTAACCAGTCAGGAGGAGAAGGAAACCACACTCACTACAATTCCAGTCTCACATAGACCTACCACGACAGCAAACCAAACACATAAACACACAAAAACATACTTGCAGGCTCTAAATAAAAATCTGCCTAAGCAGCAGAGACCTCCAAAGCAGACACCCAAGCAACTGCTACCCCAAAACAAAACACGTGCAGCAAATAGCTCACAAAGCCAGTGTGTCGAACAGTCACAGCCCTTAAGGCTAAACAACACACTTGATACACTTGTAATAGGTGACTTTATCATCAGGCACACTGACGTCCCTCTCACCAGGCTGAACAAGGAGAAGGTCACGGTGAGCTGCCTATCGGGCGCTCGGATCCGCCATATAACACAAGCACTCAGGTCACTCCAAGGCAAGTACAAATATGACTCAGTCATTGTCCATGCTGGTGTGAATGACCTGAGATGTACCTCCCTGGACTACATGAAAAGAGACATAGAGGAGCTCTCTGAGCATGTAGCCCAGGCTGGTATGACCCTGACCTTGAGTAGCATCTTATCCTCACCAAGAATGATGCCACAGTATGAAGACAAGATTATCAATTTCAACAATTGGCTTAAGTATTGGTGTCATTCAAAGGGGGTGACATGCTCGACAAGCCACGATGCTTCGCTAGGGATGGCTTGCACCTGTCACCCCTGGGCTTTCGGATATTGGCAAAGGCTCTTGCTACCCCCATAGTGCCTTTTTTAGGCAAGGCTCAAAAGACAAACCCACCTCCATAGGTATCACAAGGGATAAGAAACTAAGAGTAATGCTACTCAACGCCAGAAGTCTAAACCTCAAGATGCACGCACTCGAAACTCTCCTTAGCATGGAGAACATTGATATCTGTGCAGTGACGGAAACCTGGTTCAAGGCTCTCAAGAGCACCCCAGCACTACCAGGTTATACCTCATACCGTGCTTTTCGGCCCCAAAACTTGGACCGAACCACAAAAGGAGGGGGAGTATCAATATTCGTCAAAGATACCCACACCTCCAGGTTGGTGGCACAGCACGAAGCATCAGAGACTATCCATGTGCAACTAACAGTGGGTAAAACTGCCTTCCAGTTTATAGCCTGCTACAGACCACCCTCCCAAACCCAGGAACCCCACTCAGCCTTTCTGAGAACACTGGAAAATATGAAGGTCTCTCCAAACACCATTATATTGAGTGACTTCAACTACCCAACCATAGACTGGGAGCATTACTCTAGCTTCAACACCCTAGCCCAAAGGTTCCTAGAATTTATAAACTCAAATGCTATGGAACAACTTGTTACCACTCCCACAAGAGGGGAAAACATACTGGACCTGATCATCACCAAAATGGGGACTCTATGCTCCAGACCAGAAGTGTATCCCTCACTGGTAAGATCAGACCATAAACTAATCTCACTGGATATTCACATCCCGACCCCACCCCATGCCCAGAAAACCACAGTGAAAAACTTCTCTAAAGCAAATTTCACACTCCTCAAAACCGAGGTGGAATCCTTCAAAGCCCCCGGGCCTGTGGATATCTGCCCAGACCACAAAATCCTTTATAAACGCATTCTATGAACACCTTCAGGAATGCATGGATCATGCAATCCCAAATAAAACCAAGACCCAATCCTCCAAATGCAGGCGTCCTGTCTGGTGGACCCCAGCCATAAACAAACTATACAATAGAAGGAGGAAGCTACTACATGACAGAGCAAAATCCCAAAAAGGGAAGGCATCTCTGATCAGTATTAGCAAAAAACTACGGGCACTCATAAAATCGTCTAAGGCCAGCTTTGAGAGAAAAATTGCACAGGACACTAAGGATAATCACAAGGCTTTCTTTAGTTATGTTAGGAACCTGGGTGGGAATTCCCAGATATGCTCAGAATTAGTCCAAAATGACAAAAAATCCACCGAATCCACAGACATTGCCAACATCATAGCTGACAGGTTCAGCGCAAACTCCCCCCCTCCACTCCCCAATAAAAGGGCTAATATCTATCCCAGCAGAGTGCTGCCCCCCTGACATCTCAGATGCTCAGGTAAGAGCTGCCCTCTCCAAAGCAAGAAACACAGCATCAATGGGACCAGACGGTGTCCCGGGCTGCATACTACATGAACTCCAAGAAGAGCTAAACCCAAACCTAAAACTACTGTTCAATCTCAGCCTTACTACAGGATATGTACCCAAAGAGTGGCGTACAGCAACAGTGGTCCCTCTCCACAAAGGTGGTGCCTCAACGGATCCTGGAAACTATCGCCCCCATAAGTCTCACTAGCTTGGTCTGCAAAGCTATGGAAAGGATCCTCATGGACCTTATAAATAAAGATATTGGGGACCTACAGACACTGGATCCTACCCAGTTTGGCTTTGTTAAGAGCAGATCCTGCCTCTTAAACCTGGTCAATTTCTTTGAAACAGTCACCAAGGCCATTGACAAGGGGAAGGTGGTCCACACAGCCTACCTAGACCTCGCAAAATCCTTCGATACAACACCCCACTCTGGCATTATAGATAAGCTCACCAGCTTAAATATAAACCCCTATGTCACTAGATGGGTTGCAAACTGGCTCAAGGACAGAACCCACATGGTTAGAATAGCTGGAGCCATGTCAGACTCCAAACCAGTTACAAGTGGCATCCCACAAGGCTCAGTCTTGGGACCTCTCTTGTTCGGTATATATTTCTCTGAGGTACAGGCCAACATGGAAGGACTGTGGCTGACCAAGTTCGCAGATGACTGCAAACTGGGCGGCATAATAGACTCTCCAGCCGACACAAGCATCCTCCAAAAGGGCCTCATAGAAACAGACAACTGGTGCCGGAGCCATGGCCTCAAGCTAAATGCCAAAAAGTGTATAGTCATCCCCTTTGGCAAAAACAAAGTGCCCACAAATTACCACATAGGTGGTAATCCATTAAGTACAGAAGAAGTAATTAGGGACCTGGGGACCCAAGTTGATAGCAATCTCTCATTTGACAACCACGTGGCCAAAGTGGTTAGAAAAACATTTTATATAGCCCACCTAATCATGAAGGGATTCACATCTATATCAGGGGAGGTCATCGTGCCTCTTTACCCATCCCTCATCAGGCCCAAAATTGAGTACAATGCCCCTTTTGGGATGTACATTACCAGACACCTGCAGCAACTGGAAAGACTCCAAAAGTACCTCACCAAGAGGATCAAGGGGCTCAAACAGATGCCGTATGCTGCCCGGTTAAAGAAACTCCAGCTCTACTCAGTGGCATACCGCCTGCTCAGAGGCGATCTGTGCCTGACGTATAAAGCCATGTCCAACCCGGAATTAATGGACATGCTGCACCTCAGAAAATCCAAATCCCATCGAGCTACGCGCTCGAGGGACTTAAGCCTCAGCACTGAAATAAATAGGACATGCTGGAGGGACAGATTCATAACCCAGAGGCTCCCTTCACTCTGGAATAAAATCCCAGTCCAGGTTAGGCAGAGTCCCTCATTGACTCTCTTCAAGAGGAATCTTGATGAGTGGATGGGAGATCGTAGGTTTACCCCAGGTATCACTTCTGTGTCACTGTTAGACAGAGGCACAGTATACTAACCTCGAAAAAGGGCATAGCAAAATTAATTTAAAATGGGTGGCGAAAGACATACACACTCTGGCTAGGCTTATAAATGCCCTAGGGCAGATAGCCTAGTATGAACCTATGAACCTATGAACCTATAAATATGATTAAAGACTCTTTTTATAAGACCTGTTGCTCCTACTACTACTGGAACCTTTTGGGTATCCTTCTTCCATATTGTTCTCATTTATGCTTGTAGATCCTGATATTTTATGACTTTGTGTCTCTCTGTACGCAGGACACTGTAGTCACTGGGTGTGGAGATTTCAGTGATCAATGCCACTCTTGTCTTCATTTCTTGGACTACTATATTCAGTTTTCTAGCATCTATCTTTTGAATTGTTGTTAATGGATAGTCCCATGTGATGTAAACTTCATCATTTTCTATGCTGATTTGTGGCTCATGTTTCCAGTGTTTTTCAGCTACTACAATACCATAATGTTTGCACAATCCCCAGTGCAACAATCTCACCACATTATTATGCCTTTCAGTATACAGTCCTTCTGCCATTAGTATGTTACAACCAGAAACGAGGTGTGCGGGCTCTTTCCAATTCACTTTTACAAAACCTACATTTGTCTGTTTCTCCCACATGTTCAATGTACTTGGTAAACAAATGTGTATGTAGCTCACTATCTTGGGCCGCCAACATTAACCTTTCACCTCTTGGTTTGAATTCACCTCTCCTTAACCATTCCTGCATTTGTTCCTAATCAACTTGAGGTTCTTCCAGAAGTTTTCTATACTTGCAACTATATTTATGCATTTTCCACATTTCTTGCCTTTTCATCTGATCCTTCACCTTATATTCTTTCTTTTGTTTTTTGGCACATTCAGTTGCTGCCTGATTTTTACCTACTTCTGGTTTGATTTCCATTCCTGCATGATGCCGATATGCTTCTGCTAAGTTAAGCAGGGAAGTCATCTTAGATTTATTCTCCTCATATTTCAAAACTTTCACTACATTTGGGTCTTTTGAGGTCAGGAGATATGTGTGGAGTCCCATGACTGCAGAACTATACATGTAATCAATTTCACGGAGGCCCATTCCTCCTTCAGAATGTGGAAATATATAATCTTGGTATGCACTGATTTTTATAGATCATTTGGTAAGCATAAAGCATCCTTCTTGTTTTAATATCTAATCTATCCAACACATTTTGGGGCCAGTCAATCACTCCAAAACTGTAAGTTAGAACAGGAAGAGCAAATTGGTTTATAGCTTGGATTTTGTTCCTGGAAGTCAATGTTGTTTTCAGGACTAATTTAAGTCTTCTAAAATATTCCTTACTAAGTTTTATTCTCATTTGTTCATGTTTTATTGCTGATCCTTCATCAATTCCCAAGTATTTATACACTCCCTCTTGATCAAGTTTTTTTCATATCACATTCTTGTCCCAAACTGATGTTTTCCTGGTGCTGCAATTTTTCTGCTTTAAAGGTTGCTTTTGCACATTTATCAAGGCCAAATGACATTCTAATATCATCTGAAAAAGTTTTAACAACCTGCAGCTGTGCTTTCAGTTCCTCATCTGAGGAGCTATACAGTTTGAACTCATCAACAAATAGAAGATGAGAAGTCTTTAGACTGTTGTTTTCTAGGAACCAAATTATAGCCATGGCCTAAGCTGTTAAGTAAACAGCTTAATGGGTTAAGGGCAAGGCAGAACAGCAACGATGACAGAGAGACACCCTGGAATGTCCCCCTTTGAATTTTTATCACAGGGATAATAATTTGTACTTTATCATGGTTCAATTGTAAAGTGGTCTGCCATTGTTTCATGGTCACTGTAACTTAGTCGATCAGTGCAGGATGTATCTTATACATTTTTAAGCACTCTTTTATCCATGAATGTGGAATACTATCAAATGCATTTTTGTAGTCAATCCATGCCATACTTAGATTCTTCCCCTTTTTACAGTTCTCCACTATGACTTTATGTAATAACAAATGATCCTTTGTTCCATATGACTTTCTTGTATTGCCCTTTTGTTCTATTGCCATAATTGAGTTTTCTTCTAAATGACTATAAACTCTGTCAGCATCAGTTTCCATGTATAGTTTATACATCGTCAGAAGGCAAGTTATTGGTTTATAATTTTTGGGGTAGCTTGCAAGTTCATTCTTAAGTAGAAGCATTGTTTTACCTGTTGTTAGCCAGATTGTTGTCTGTACAGGGTGCGCATATAAATAGTTCTTACTCATGGCTTGCTCATCATGCAAAGATGTTAATACCTTTAACCAAAGGTTAGGCACTGCATCTGGGCCTGGGGTTTTCCAATTAGAGGCTTTTCTTAACTTTGTTTCAATCTCTCTGGCTGTTACTTCATCCCATTTCATATCCTGTACCTTTAAACTTCTTATTCTTTCTTTTACTTCTTTTATCCATTTAGCATCTTTGTTTTGTTCCACAGGATCTTCATAGATACTTCTCCAAAATGCATTTATTTCTTCTTTTTTTGGCAGTCTTTCAATTCCTTTTACCTTGTTTCCCAATTATCTATAAAACTGTTTTGGGTCATCACTAAATTGCCTATATTGTACTTTTCCTTTAAATTTATCAGTGTATCTTGTAAGTTTTTCAGCCTGTGATGAAATTTTTAATTTATTATTTGTGATAGAGCATGACAGATCCTGATCTGTTCTAATACTATGCACTGCTTTTATCACATCTATCTTTCTTAGCATTTTTGTTTATCTATTCCCTCTTCTATAGTCTTATAACAGTGACACTTCTTGTCTTAATTGATTTATATTTTTCTCTATTTGATACTTCCATAATGATATTTGATTTCACCCCTTCCTTTGCCTCACTACCCTGTGCTCTTGTGATAGAACTTTATCAGTTATTCATTTAGCTGAACAGTAATATATCTTGTTTACTTCCATTATATCGCATGGATCTCTATGGACAGTCCTAATTACTGTATTTATTTATTTTATCAGACTTCTGACTTTTGGAATTTTATTGACCTTCTGCAGTCTATTTCTTTTATTGATTTTAATATATCTATCTATGTTCATTAAATCAAGCAACTCTTTCCTTAGTTCATTTTCTTATATACTAAGGGCACATTCTTTGTTTTCCACTTAGGTTCATAGGTGTGTACTAGGTTAATGGTCCTGGAGCCTTTACAAGCCTAGCCCATAGAAGTGCCCTGGCATCATGTCGCCCAACGTTAGTTCCCAGTGCCTCTATCAATTACAGCCACTGGAGTGATCCCAGGGTGAACCTTCTATTACCCATCCACTCATCAAGATTTCTCTTGAAGGGGGACAGTGAGGTGCTCTACTTGACATGTATGGGAAGTGTATTCCAGAGCATGGGGAGTCTCTGGGTGAGGAACCTGTCCCTCCAGCATGTTCTGTTGATTGTGGTAATGAGGTTGGGGTCTCTGGAGCATGTGGTGTGGAGGGATTGGGATTTCTTTAGATGTAGCATTTCTAACAGAGGTGGGTCAGACATGGCCTTGTAAGTCAAGCAGAGATTGCTTCTAAGTAGGCGATATGAGACAGAGAATAGCTGGAGTCTTTTGAGTCTGTCCATGTAAAACATGTGTTTAATGCCTATGATCCTCTTTGTGAGGTACTTCTGTGGCCTCTCCAGCTGTTGCAGGTGTCTAGTGAGGTACATGCCAAATGGGGCATTATACTCGATTGGTCTAATGAGGGAATAGTAGAGACAGACAGTGACCGCTTTCTTCCTGGATGCAAAACCCTTGGTAATGAGATGTGCTACATAGAAGGACTTTCTGACCACAGTGGCAATGTGGTGGTCAGAGGAGAAGTTGCTGTCAACCTGTGTCCCCAGATCTCTTATAATGCCTTCAGTATTCAGTGTGCTCACATCTATGTGGTAATTAGTGGGAACTGAGTTTTTACCAAAGGGGATGATGATGCATTTTTGGGTGTTAAGTTTAAGGCCATGGTTTTGACACCAGTCATTAGATTCAGTGAGGCCTTTCTGTAGGATGTCTGCATCACTTGGAGAGTTAATAATGGCTTTCAGCTTGCAGTCGTCTGCAAACTTGGTCAGCCAGAGTCCCTTTGTGTTGGCCTGGACTTCTGAGAAGTAGATACCGAACAGGAGAGGATCCAGGACTGATCTCTGTGGGACTCCACTCGTGACTGGTCAGCAGTCTGACTTGGAGTCTGCTACTTTCACACTGTGTGTTCTATCTGTGAGCCAGTTTGCAACCCATCTAGTGATATAGGGGCTGATGCCTAGTTTGGTGAGTTTATCAATAATTCCTGAGTGAGGAATGGTATCAAAAGCCTTAGCCAGATCAAGGTAGGCTGTATGCACTGCCCTACCTTCATCCACAGCCTCAGTGACTGACTCAAAGAAGTCAACCAGGTTGAACAGGCATGTTCTCCCTTTCACAAAGCCAAACTGCGTAGGGTCTAGAGTTTGGAGATTTCCTATATCTTTGTTAATCAGGTCCATGATGATGCACTCCACAGCTTTACACATCAGACACCTCAGCCTAATGAGGCGATAATTCCCAGGTCTGTAATCGCTCCCCCTTTATGGATAGGGATGACTGTAGCAGTGCACTATTCTGTAGGGACAAAGCCTGAGGTAAGGCTACGACTGAACAGGGCATACTGATGTGGTGCCAGTTCACTTTGTAGTTCATGTAGAACACAGCTATGGATATTATCGGGTCCCATGAAAGCTGTATTCTTGGCCTTGGACAATGCATCTTTTACCTGTGCTGCAGTAGTGCTGGGTGCCTGTCATTCTTCTGGTATTGTGACTGGTCTTTATAGGGAGAGAGAGGGGTAAAGTTGACATTGAATCTGTCGGCCAGTATGTTGGCAATACCTGTTGGCTCAGTATAGGAGGTACCATTGTGCAGTAACGCAGATCAAATCTGGGTATTGCCGTGGAGGTTCTTGATATAGCTATAGAAGGCTTTGTGATTGATTTTAGTGTCTGCAGCAATTCTGCTTTCATAGCTGGCTTTAGAGGATTTGATGAGGGATCTCAACTTTTTGTTGAGGCTAATAAGGGAGTTTTTCCAGTCTTGGGACTTCACCTTTTTCTGCAACAGTTTCTTCCTTCTGTTGTAGAGTTTATTAATAGCAGAGGAACCACCAGACTGGCTTCCATTTCCTGCGAGCATTCTATAAAAGGTTCTATAGCATCTTCCTGTGGCACCTTCTCTTCAATTTCATCCTGTGCCATCTGTTGCTCTGTTATATGAAAACTCACTAGCCTATCACTCCTCAGCACTGACTGCATCAGAGTTTCCGCAGTCTCCTGTTCCTTCCCTTGCTGACTAGCTTTAAGTGAACATTTATATTGGTTTCCTGTGGAAGACTACAAAATATCTTGATATGGCACCTGACCAATTGCTTCCTGTCCCACCGGTTTCCCCTTAATTTGGATATCCATTGCTCTATCCTGTTGTGGTGCTTTCTGCATTAGATTTTCTACACTGAGTCCTTCACTTTGCAGATGCTCCATAACTTCAATTTCTATTTCTTTAACTTCTCCATTACTGATCTCCTTTTTTACTTTTCCTCTTTATCTTCTTATTTTTTTGTATTGTAAAGTTTTCCATACCTCGATTCCATTGCGTGTATTTCTCTTCAAATATCTTTGGTGCTTCTCTTTTTGTATTGATTAGGTTTGCTTTCTCCTTTGCATAAATATTACACCATATTAAATCTCTTTTTCTTTCCCATGTCCATATTTCTTCTTCAGATGTCTCTTGATCTTCCTGCTTCTCTTTATTTAGTGACTTACTCCATCATGCTGTAATGTAGTCTGTGTTAGACTTTCTACATTAAATCCTTCACGCCGCAGACACTCCATAACTTCAGCTTCTATTTCTTTAACTTCTGCTTTACTAATCTTCTTTTCCACATTCCATCTTTGTAATATTATTTTTTTTATTGTGAAATTTTCCATATCTGGGTGTCTTTGCCTGTATTTCTGTTTGAATATCTTTGTGGCTCCTTTCTCTGTATTAATTAACTTGGTTTTCTCCCTTGCATAAATATTGCACCATATCAAATCTTTCTTTCCCACGTCCATATTTCCTTTTTATACTATTCAAAAATGTGTAGGTTATGTTGTTTACATTTTCGCACTTCCTCAAATACTTCTTTTTTCAAACAGATCAAAGTTTCTTGATCTATATACTGTTTTTCAAAAATCTGTTGTATTAATGAATGCAAATTTTTATTTGACAGTTTTTCCTGTGAAAGTATTTTTACTTCCTCTAATTTAACTCTTACTCTCTTTGTATATCCTCTGTCTGATAATTCAGGCCTTTTTGCATAATAGTAACAATACATAATGCATAATAGTAACAATACATAATTTCTTTCTTATCTATTTCCTTCATTGTGGCTGCCGCCATGATGATCGCATCAACTGGTACTCCCTTACTCCAATATTTTCTGTTTTTTGGTGGTGCAAGGATCTTATCTGGTCTCTTGCAGATGGCTCAGTGGTATCAGGCTTTTTACACACTTGTCAAGAGACCAAATCAATAAGCTCGTCAGCAGGTGGAGTCACCCAGGAGGTAGACAGGCCAGCCCCAAAAGCCTCCAGGAATACTGACTCCTCTTGAGAAGGTTTGTCTAGAGACCGACCACTCCTTTGCTTCAGGAGTTCCACGATGTCTCCAATGAGACATCATCAGGTGTTGACCTTGGGGACCATTCATCTCCTCATCAAAGTTGGTATCTTCTGTGACAGACTATTGTGCAGTCTAAATGCCCCCTTTTTCACTTTTTCTTCCTGGGAGCTACTTCAGTGGGATGCTCCGGAGAAGTATCAGAAGAAATTAGTATACGCTGCTGGGTATCCTGGTGACAAACATGGGATGGCTGTCCCACTGGCACAGATGATTTAGGCTCTAGACACATAGATGAATGGGGTTGGATAGTCAGTGCCGAACAGGATAGAGTGGTTCGAACTCTGGGAACAAGGAAAGCTCTCTCCACTACCTCAAAAACGGAAATCATCAGGGAGAGGGAGACAGATGGCTCCAAAAAGGCATGCTTACAGTCCATAGGCTCCCTTCAACCTGAAGGCAGACTATTCAAAGAGGGAGTCAGGGCCAAGCTAGCTAACGTTGAAGCTTCAAGTGGCAGCAACGGTTCTGACAGCTTTACACTCAGCTCCAACACTCCAGATCCGGTGCCAACACTATGGCTTCAAGAGTCATCCTGCTCAGAAGTGGCCTAATGGTTAAGGTGTTTGCCTTACAAACACAAGGTACAGGGATTGAATCCTATAGGGGATAAATGGCTAGGCTTAAAAAGTGGCTCACAAGGGCAGTTAGCCTAGTACTAATATATGAACCTAAGTGTTCAGCACCGTTCCACTCAGAGACACTACTGGAGTTGTAAATACCAGAATCTTTGGATCTGATGCAGATGACTCTGGAATCTTCATCTCCAACAGCTCTAAAAAAATGGTTGGATTGGAGAAGGAGCCAGCAATGGTGTGATAGTACTAATAATGGTCTCCAGACCCGATGGGGTCAGAGCTGGAAGCCCCCCCCCCCCCCATTTGAATCTGAGTCAAAAAGGATTTCCTCATCATCCTGTCCACACTAGCTTTAGTTAGACTTCCGGAAGAAAGTGTAGAAGATGCTGCTGCTGATGGTCTGGAATGGTGATGCATTGGAGACCTCTCCAAGAAGTGGGAAGGTAGCCAATAGAACACCGGATCTGGGACCAACCATGATCAGAACCTAGATGATTTTTCAGGTCTAGACTTCGGAACCAAAAGGGTCAGATATGAAGGTTTAGAAATTTTGCAAGGAGGTTCAGAAGATAGAACCAAAGATGAAGTTGGATCTGGGAAACACTTTCTCAAATCCTTTTTAATCAGATTTCTTGGGTTTCAGCACCAGATGATATTGATGAAGACTTGGTGGGGAGCAAACCTCTTAATATTAATTTATTTTTCCTGTTGATCAAGGCTCTAGGGTTAAAGGCCTTGCGAATATCACAGTTAGAGTCAAGATGTGCTGGGACTAAACAATACACACATTTATTGTGCACATCCAGTAACAGTATTTTATGGCCACAGGGCATACATTTTTTTAAAACCCGAAGGCTTCTCAAGACATTTTTTTAAACACTAAGCAAAAAAGATATTAAGGGTTTTTTTTTTTTTTTGTTTTTAAATAATCAGAAAGGTGGGGGGAATTACCAGCAATGATAATTAAAGTAGTACTAAAAAGTACAAAGAATAGGGGATACCAATAACGGTAATTAAGAACTACACAAGTAAGGGAAGAAGCATTATAAAGATATAAGTTTTATAGAGAAAAGGAAGTTTTTAAAGATATAAAGATAAATAGTTATAATAAAGAATCTCAGCTCACAAGAAAGAAGTCACTATGCTTGAGAGCATACAGTGACCACATTCATATGCTAAGGTGGCAAAGGACATCTGAGATACATTAGATAAGATAGAGAAGATTCTTTATTGTCATTGCACAAGTACAACAACATTTGTAGCAATCCTCCTAAGGTGCAGTCACATATAATGAACATGAATAAATAATATACAATACAATACGATACCAACAATACAATATAATGCAATGCAATGCAATAAAATGCAGTAAACAACTAAGTTATTGCACTTGGGAAAATTGCATACGAAAGGAATAAAGTAAGGTGCACAGGAATGTAAACATATACCTTATAGCAAATAGCTATTATCTCTACTCATTGTGAGTATTTAGCATTGTTCAGTTCACATATGGCTCTGGGATAGAAACGGTTTGTCCAAGCTGGAATGGACCTGAACCATCTGCCAGAAGACAGCAGCTCAAACAGGTGATGTCCAGGGTGAGAAGGGTCTTTCAAAATGCTGACTATCCTGCTGAGACAGCAAGAACTGAAGAGTTCCTCCAAAGACGGCAATGGGCAGCCAGTTATTTTTTAGGAAGAGTTAATGATACTTTGAAGAGCCTTCCTGTCTGCTGCCAAGCTGTTGGCATACCACATGGAAATGCAGTATGTCAGCACACTTTCAATAAAGCAGTAGTATAAAGACTCCAGTAGCTTCTTCTGCAGGTTTTTTTTTTTTTCTGAGGATCCTCAGGAAATGGAGTTTCTGCTATACCTTCTTGACTGCCTCTGTGGTGTTTATGGACCAAGTGAAATCTTCTGCTAAATGTACGCCTAGAAACTTGAAGGCAGGAACCCTTTTTACACAGTCTTCATTGACGTTTATTTGGTTGTAATCTGCATTGTGCCTCTGGAAATCTATTATGAGTTATTTTGTTTTGGTGGAGTTCAGGGCAAGGCTGTTCTCAGTGCACCATGCAGTCAGTCTTTGAACTTCATCTCTATATGATGTCTCATCTCCTCCTGAAATAAGTCCAATCACTGTGGTATCATCTGCAAACTTAATGATGAAATTAGTAGAATGAAAAGTAAAACCGTTGTGGGTGTAAAGAATATAAAGAAGGGGGCTCAGCACACAGCCTTGTGGGACACCAGTGTTTATCCTGAGAGTGGAGGAGAGGTATGGCCCTAGTCTAACTATCTGAGGATGGTTAGTCAAAAAGTCTTTAATTCAATGGCAGGT